>NC_071092.1:1667500-1967500 GCF_027358695.1 Spea bombifrons | reverse complement strand
AACCAGCACCGTGCTGCTTTTAGACGGTGCGCGCTAGGATATGACATCATAACACAAGAAACACGTGGACAGCGGGGCCACCTGCTTATCGATATCTTCTGCAATGGCTGGATATTTGGCGGCGGATCACCCCTCGCAGGGTCACGCGCCTGCGCAGGTCACATCCGGTCCAAACCAAAAACAGAGCTTCTGCGGATTTAAACAATCGCTTCCTGAGTCCCAGAGAATCGGCCAAAGACATTCTTTTATTCGGCGGGACGCCCGGCGAGCGGCTCTATTCACACCTTAACAAAAAGCGGAATTCCTTTCCGGTGAGATCACCTCCTGAACGCGGGCGGCGGAGGCATCGAGGAGAGAACCGGCGGCCCTCCGGACAAACCGGACACGGGACTGCGTTCTCTTCCAACGCCCGCAACTCCATAAAGACTCCAAAAAACTCCGTTCCCAATTCTGTAGATTCCAGGAAAATAAGTAAACTATTTATAAAATAACAATCGTTCCAATCCTGCGAAGGCGGCTGCGAGACGACCGAGTGCAACAAAGTAACTCGAACTTTACCCGGGGAATTCGGCAACAAAATCGATACAAAATATCCCAAAAGCCTTAGAAATAATTCTCTGAATTCGCATTATATTCAATTTAAGATCTCAGCGTCCAGAAATCACATTTTTTCGCGCCACATATTTAACCAAATTTCTGAAATCTTATTTTTTTGGTAATTTTAAGACTAGCAGGTTCATGAGGCCAAGAACCCAAGAGCACGAATTACTCAAAATAAATAATAAATTCAAATTAAAAAAATAAATTGCAACATTAAGTAAAATTGCACCCCCCCAAAAAAAAAAAGTTACAAACACCATTGTTTTACCCTGGGTATTTTCTGGCTTTTCTAGCTATATTCGTTTTAAGTAAAAGGGCGTTTTGGGTGGCAAAAGATTGAAATCAGTAGTTTGCATCAGGCAGCTTTCGAGACCGACGCGCGTTCGGCTTCCACGAGGTTTCTTTCTGATAATAATTTGAGGAAGACGCAGCCCCTGCCCGGATTACCTCATTTCCCTCGGCTGTTGTGACAATTTATTAAACATTCGTTTCCTGCGCTCTATTGACACAAAGTACCAAAAAGATCATATTTGTCATACAAAACCACTTCGACACGCAGATCTTTACACGGAAGCCGCGCTCTATGGCGTGTTTTAGAGCCCGAGCCAACGGAAACGAATGGAGTTCAGCGCGGTAGCCGGAGGTCATTGAGCTTCTTCGTTCCCGGGATCCGACTGTGAGCTCCTCGGGTAATGAAGACGGGGGGGGCTCCAAATCCGAGAGAGGGATGGTAGAGAGGGGAGCAGCTCGAAAATCCAGAATGGAAATTTATCCAGATGAAGTCTGAGCCTCGTTCCCAAAACCAGCCAAATTTAAACAAAAATTTACAAACAGTGCAGACCGGAGCGGCGGGATATCCACGGCCGTCACCCCCCAAACACCCCCAGGAGGCTTCCTATACAGCTCAGTATTTGAAGCCAAAGCTTGGGGAACAAACTCCAAAAAACCATGGAAATTCATGGGTAAAAAAAGGCTATTTTAACGGTTCGGTGGTCGGTCCATCACGTAGTCATGAAATCGAGCTTCGCCCAACGTCCACGGCAGCTTCAGACATGGTGGCTCTGTACGGAAATAGTTAACCCCTTAACGACAAAGCCTGTACATGTACGGGCTCAAAATGCATTGTTTTCAATGGGTTCAGGGACCGCCCACTGTCCTTAAGGGGTTAAATACAGAATGCGGGAAATCCCTTAAACTCCCGGGGTTATAAATATTGCCCAACGCTTCATTTACCGCAGCCGTTGGACCTTTTAACAGACGTTTTCACCCCGGGTTCCAGGTGGCGGAGGTTCTGGACGGGCCGATGGCGGGAAAAGCATTAAAATGCAGACCGCGCAGGAATAAAAGCCTGGAGGTTCTCATCGTAGCGTCCCGGATCCAAAGCGGATCTTTCAGTAATCTCCTCACGGTAAGAGCATAGAAGGGGTTTCTGTCATAATCCCGACGTAAGAGCGCAAGCCGTTTATTTCCATTTCTAGAAACATTTAACGCTTCCATGGAATATTAAATAAAATCTACATTCCGCGGACCGGCGAGGCCGAGAACTCGAAGGGCCGGAGCCGCCGATTGCGCAATCCGTGTCAGATCCGGAAGCAACTGAAAACAATAAATTAGTGAATAAAGACGGAGGACGCAGGAGGAGAACAAAGATCCTAAATAATGGTTTTATTGCCTTTTGGAAGAGAGAAGAGTTTTTTCCCCAGAAGAACAAACGCTCTGCGCGGAGAGCAGACGAGGAGCCGCCGCACGTAGAGACTTTCCTGCTAAACGCGTTTTACGGGACGTTCGGCGGGAATCGCGCCATCGCCGGCACCGCTGTTTATTGGCAGGCTTTGAACTCAGAGCGTCCGGAAAACGCAGACAAAAGGCCTTCAACAAGAGAACAAAAACCACAAAGGGTTTCATCTTCAGAAGATTGATGCCACTCGCCGCCTTTCATCATACAACGCACACGCCACCACTCAACACGCGTGGGACAGACGTACGGCTCCTGAGTCTAAGACGAGACCAACGACTGGCTACGGTTGTGGCCCCCACATGATTTTAGCAACACCCCGTCTGTATGGAACGAAAGTCGCTCACGCGGACCGCCGCCAATAAAGACAATAAACGCACATCCCCCCCCCCCCCGTTTCATACGATTTATAATCCGGCTCGGAGCGAGTTTTAATACACGCCGGCCCCGGCCCCAGAGCCCTGCGTGTGGACGGTTTGTCACCCGCGTGTAAATATCACACGTGAACCTCGCAAGGCTTTGTAAAGAACGCGTGTGGGGGGGATTTCTCCAGCCACGCGCGACATTCTGCGGCCGCTCGAGAACTTTCCAGAGTGTTTAAAAAAAAAAAAAACTTTCCAAAAATACCGTTAATAAACACCAAGATTAAAAAAAATACAAAAAATAAAGGTTTAGATTATTCATAACATCGTTTAAATCCACGTTTTGGGGGCTTTGAGTCGGGGGCCGAGGCGAGGGGGCAGCTTCTCTGCATCAGGCTCCAAGCTGAAATACCTGCTTGAATTCAGGTAAGGATTCATTCTCGATTCACACAAGTCGGGGGGGGGGATCCTTAACGTCGGGCCGCTGCTGGCTAATAAAGGGTTAACATTCTAAAGGGTTTGTTCAGTAACAACGTTTCCAGGACACTTAAAGCGGAGATTATTAATTATTATTATTATTATTATTATTATTATTATTATTGATATTTCAGAAAAGTGTGAAACAAAAACAAAACATTTTTAAAAAACAAAGCAGTTTTTTCCTGCAGAGTTAAAATATCGTAAAGAAAAAAATGAAACGATTTCGGAGATCGTATCAGACGAGGCGGATGACATCACCAGCGGCGGGGGGGGGGTCGGACCGGAGGATCCAGAAGTTTCCTATAATGCAGGTTAATGCCTGTCGCTGAGTCACCCAAAATTACAGGACTTAAAGAGCAGCTCAGGAAACACGGCATGTGTGGCTCCAGGAGGACCAATGCCCCCCCCGGATACCCCAGGGGCCAAACCCGTGCTCTAAGCTGGAACTAAACAAGGAAAGGATCGGTCAGAAGACATGGTGCATGCACGGCCCTTGGAGGAGGTTTTAGGGCCGCAGCTTACCGACCGCTTCACTGGTCTGGCAGAAACTGGTAAACGGGGTAAATCCTGATAAATTGATGATTTTTTATATAAAAATAAATAGAATATTAATGTAGAAAAGAAACCGGGGAGGAAAAACGCGGCCAAAGATTCCGAAGCGACGGCTGTTCTGGATTTCTGGAAGCGAATGGGTTAAAACGCATCCACGACAAAGAAATCCATTGATCCCATCTGGATCTGATCAGGCGGCAGAGACGGCGACCCCGAGCGTCTGGACACGATCCTGCAGCACCCAATCCCGACCCCCGGCGCCAACAATCCCTGCAGCACGACTTACAGTCCCTACGTCCAAAGGGAAGACCAAGACGAACCGATACGTTTGCTAACGAGGGCTCGGCTCAGCAGCTTACGATCTAGAGGCTTGTACGAAGGTCCCCCCCATCAGAACGTACATTGACCGCCAAACCGAAAGGCCTACGCCGGGAGGCCATTCCCAATACCAACTACCCTGTTGACAAAGTATCTTATTCAGACTTCAAAGCAAAGCCCTTAAGTTCTAAACACACGTTAAGATTCCACGCCATCGCCGACACCCAGCTCTGTAGATAAACGGATTACCTCTTGGCCGGGATCTTCAGGGAAGGGCAGCTGGCAGAACTTTTACTCGCCGGCCCAGCTCAGCGGGCAGCAGGAGCCGCGCGCGGATTCACACGCCTTAAATAATTATCATAAAAAACTAATAATAATCATAGTTTGGAAAAAAATTCAAATAGAAAAATCTTCAAACAATAAAAATCAGATTCTGTCTCGTTTCACCCGCTGCGCTCGATGCCGGTAGATATTAACCCCCCCCACACGTTTCCTTTGCCCTCTCGGGGGCAGAAAGGCTTCCGTCTGCTGGCGATCCTGGCACGGGCAGCAACGTCTTAACTGGGTCGCTGCATGCAATGAAAGAGTTAACGAACCCGATTAACCTGCAGCGAAGCAGGTACTCCTCACAGAGCCCGGCTTTGGTTAATCTCCCAGTAACCTGCGCTCAATACCAGTAAGAGGAGGTCACGTAAAGGCCACGGGGGGGGGCATTACGCCGTCGGACCCCTCGCCTTCACCCCAAAACCCCCCGGGACCCCGCGCCCTCCATCCAGGACCCCGCGCCCTCATCACTAGGTTCCTTAATGTTCCATTATCGACATATTTCAACCCAAATCCTTCTGTGTGGAAGCCGGGATTCCCGGGTTTTTGAGGTGTCAGAGTGTAATACCCCTCACGCACCCCTAAGGGGTTAAACCAAAGAACCGTTTCATTGGGTCTTTATTTTATTGCCAGGCAGCTTCTCCGTAGATTACAAAGGACAGAGCTGGGTCCCCTTTATCAGGAGACATCTGAGACCCGCGAGATGTAGGAAGTCTTACTCCGCTGAGTGGTAGATAAGTGGAACAGTCTCCCAGCAGAAGTGGTCGAGTGTAACACAGTGAGGAGATGAAACATGCATGGGATAGACATACGGCTCCTTTCAATGAAACAAAGAAGGAGTCTGAGAATACATTTGGGATATGAAATAAGTCTGCGCATGTACAAAAGAGTTCTAGATAATATTTGGCCCCGTCTCTGAACATTAATCATTAGCCACATTCCTTGTTAGCCCATCTCGGCAGGTCAGCAGATCTTTCCCCCCACGCAAAATATATAGATTTTCACCCCCCCCCTCCTCCTCAGCTCCATGACTTTATTTTCTCGAGGACGTGGAAATGTTTGTTTTTACCCCGTGGCACAGGACACCCGGCGGGAGATTACGGGGGGGGGGGTTGGGGGGGGTAAATTGCTCCCATGGGATCCGTTTCGGATACGGGGATTAAATTAAAAGTTTGCAGACCTGGAACGAGGAGGCTGCAAATCCCGACCTCCGCCAGAAACACAATGGAGGCTCCGACAAAAGGAAATCCTCTCCCCCCCAAATCACATAGAGGAAGCGGATAATCACCGTCCTGAGCGCCGGGGGCAATGCGGCCCCTCCGGAGACCCCAGAACTGCCCGGGAACCCGCTCACGCCCCTTAAGCGGTAACCTTTCCTCGAAATCCTCCTTTAATCATAATTTCCAGGGAATGTTTAATTGTCATGTGACCAAAAAATCCAATACTTATAGGCTGTTGCCATAGAAACTGAGAACGTATTTATTTATTTATTTTTTTAAGGTGTGCTGTTTTTAGGCGATTATTTCCCCCGGAGGTTTTCTAAAAACAACAAACACGGCGAGGTTTATGGCGTAAAAAACACTAGAGAATACATCGTTCTGTCATAAAAGTAAAGAGTATTAGCACATAAAATAAATATATAAACGAAGCGTCGCTATGCACGAAACGCTCGGAAACGTCTACCCCCAACCCCCCCCCCCCCACGGAAGACATTGCGGGTCGTCGGCCAATTCTGCCAAAATGTGCTAATTTTAGGGAATTATCTGTAAAAGGAGGTTTCATTCACTCGCATTTCATTCCTTTTCAGAAAACAAGAAAGGGCAAAGAAAATAAGAATAAGAGACGCGGAGTCTTTGCTGCCGGGAAGCGGCGCCGTCGCTCGACTCCCAGATCACGCCCAAAAGTGGCTTTTTTTCTGCTGTTTGTTCTGTAAAAAGGCGTAACTGGAATGCCAGATTTTATCAGCTCTGCGCTGATCTGACCGACCATTCTGTGCCAGCGACTAAAGGGTGTGTCAGAGTGTGCTTAGGGGAACTCCTAGCACTCAAACAGAGAGGGGCAAATAGACGGAAGGGGGGGTTATAAGGGTTACTACGTACAGCGAGACACGGGGGGCGGGGGGGGGTCGTCTTCTATTTCTGCCCTACAGAGATTTTAAAAATATGAAGAACAAAACCCCCGGGGTTATTTATAACAATAAAAAAGAATGCTCTTATCACCATAGCAACCAATAACATGATTTAATCAGCAGGAACATTCAATGGGTTGCTATGGTGATAAGACAATCTGTTTGTTTTTCAATCATCACTATTTTGCAGCGACATGCGGGTCGCCGGTCACACGAGGCGAATCTCCGGCACACGGAACACGGAACACGGCACACGTTTACAGCCGCCCGTGCTGCCGGTCCAGCGCGTCAATGTGCGTCGGTGTAGCTACATGCGTCACGTGTCAATGAACGTGGGCTCCTGATTAGGGGGTTTATTTAAATTGGTTGCCACGGTGATTGCACCAGAATTGCTGATTTTGCATAACTCAGCTGCGTCACTAATCGTTATACCCGACGCACCGGCTCGTCGTTCACGCGATTCCACCTGATAAATCCCATCGTACCGGCGCTACATGAATCAATGAACGCTCCGGCTACTCGCTGACGCTCCGCGACGTCGCTGCCTCCCATTCTCTGCCAACATAAAAAGTATAAAAAAAGAATGAAAAAACATTCCGACGCATAAAAAACAACAATTATCCGACCGCAACGCCGGCCGCAACAACGGGGCTTTCACAGAACTCCCACCCGGCTCCATTCAGTCTTCCAAGTTCGAGGGTCTGCCGCCCGGCGCTGTTAGGGGGGATTCAGAGCCGGCGGCTGCTTTACGCTCCTGGCACAAGGAAATGTTACAGGCGGGGACCCAAGGGCCAGAAGGGGTTAAATGAAACCCTTGGAGAAATAGCCGATCGGGCATTTTTTACTCATCGCACAGACTGGAATCCGGTAACTCCGGTAATTAACAAAATATTCATATTAATAAAAAAAAATACACACAAAAAATCATTTTATGAACGGTTTAATGTTTAACCCTCAGTGCAGGAAGGGTTAAAGCAGAATGTTTTCCCCATTTTATTGCTTTTTATAGGGCTCAGTAAATCTAATTGCACAACAGATCACATCACACAATACACACATCACACACACACACACACACACACACAAACACACACGCATCACACACCAATACACACACACGCATCACACACACACAAATCACATGGGGACGGGAACCTCCCTTTTTAAAAAAAATCCTGCGCAGCTTTTACGATCCGGCGGCCGGTAATTATTATTTATATAGAAATCACAGAGTATATTTAGATTTGGATCCAGGTTAAGAAAAAGACTCCGACTCGCGCATGAAAAAAAACGGGTCAACGTCACAGGGTTACTTCTCTTCCAGTTGTTGGGTTACAACTCCCATGATGCTCAGCCAACACCGGCAGGAAAAATGATAAATTACTTTGCAGCAGAACATAGAACGGGGTCTGCACGGCGCGGACCCCGTCCTCAGGAGACGCGCAAGAAAAACCCAAAGCGATTTATCAACATTCTAAACGGAATCTAAGATTTACAAACATTCCGGTTATTTAGAGACATCGCGGAAACGTTTCATTTTACCGACCGGAAGCCGTTTTTAGTGGAAAGAGCTTTTCTATTAATTTGCCGCAATACAAATATGTTTTTTTGGAACCGGGGTCCGGACGCACAGCTGGTCTCACGCGAGGCCGGACAGCGAAGCAAGACGGCCGCCGCTCCCCGCCATTCATTAAACAGCCGGATCGCCCTGGAATCAGCCCGAGAATTCTAGACTCTAGAACCCGACCGAGCGAGAACCGGGCGAGGGTTTGCGATCTCCGCGGATACCGCCCAGCAACGCGCATCGCAAAACCTTCACAACTCCTGCTTCCCAGCCGTGACTTCCAGCAATCGGACCAAATCCAGGCGACTGGGAAGCCGTTGGGTTCCAGAAGCGAGCGAGACGGTTCGTGCCGGTGAGAACCCCTCGCACGCCGCGCCTTACGGATCGCGTTCACGAGCGGAGCGCGGTTTGGGTGAAGTCATTCCTGGCAGGACCTCCAGTCAATGATCTAGATCGGGGGGGGGCAGGGCCGGGACCATCGCGCTCGGACCCCCATGTCCCAAGTTGACTCTTTTTCACCCGTTTCCCGGCGAGAGGGTTCGTGTTACATTGTAACGGAAGACGACGGACGGGAGCCTAAAAGCATCGCTATGGTTACCGTTAAAACTGTTAGGATTCATATTTCTGTTCCTACAAAAAACGTTGGGTATGAGGAGTATCCAAAGCTGAAGTCAGTTGGGTCGGAGAAGCCCAGCCATTCCATCGCGCCAGCGGGAGTCACTGATAAACGTTATAGAATTTTGCTTTTAGTACATTTTTTTGGGTGAATATCTAAGGTTTTAAGTAAAAAAAACACCCTGTTTTAGGCTACCCTGGCAGCTCGGAGTTTGGCAAATCAATTCCCAAGAACCGGTTCTAGATCATCAGTAATTCACGCCTAAGGAACCCCCGATTCCCACCATATTGGCTTCCAGTAGACAGAAGCGCCGCGCAGGCACAGCACGGGCGACGCGCCCCACAGAACACGCAAAATAAACACAATACGGCGGATTCTGTTGGTTATAAAGGTGGGGTTTGCGTTAATAAACGAGATGCAATCTAAAGAGGAACGCCGGCCAATCGCCCGCTGATACCGATCAACGGAACCGGAGCAAACACGTTTCCTTTTATTTTCTGAGTGTGCCAGTCTCCCCGTGCCTCCAGTACCAGTCCCGTGATTCAGAGCTTTGTGATTTCTTTCGGGAATGAGAGTTTTTGGGCGTCACTTGTTCTGTGTCACAATGGGTCAAAGAGCTGACGCCTCGCCGGCCCGAGCCTTATCAGGGGACGCGCTGCCCTCAACCGAGAGACGCTTCGTTCAACACCCACAGAGGTCAAAGTCCAGCCTGCGGCAACGTCTGGCACGGTACACACGGCTTCCGCCGGCCACGCAGATACCCCCGGGCCTGCAGATACCCCCCCGGGCCTGCAGACACCCCCCCCGGGCCTGCAGATACCCCCCCCCCGGGCCTGCAGATACCCCCCCCCACACACACACACACAACCATCACGCCCAGCCAGCCTCACAAATCCAACTGGAAAAAGTCACAAATCCCTTAAAATTGACACCTTCTATACAAAGGAGTAATTCACAAAAGGGTTAATTCCATCAAACTATTCATTATTAATGGTTGGAACTTTATCATTTCAACGGAAAGGAAATCATGCCCCCCCCATGTTACAATGTAACATCAGAGGTTAAATAAAAGAGATCTGGGGTATCTGGGGGCTCATGGTCCCCAAAAAACGTTTCCACCATAAGGTCCTAAGCCCCCGGGTCACAGAGACAATGCAGCTACAGACCACGATCCCCAAAATCAGGACTGTCCCACAAAAACTGGGACTGCTGAGAGGTATGGGACCCTGCAGACCAAGACGGCCATCTGCAAATGATATACCGGGGGGTGCTGGACTCGGGGTGCTGGAATGGGGGGGGTGAACCCCCTGATTAACCCAGAATGAGGAACCACAGCCAAACTCTGCAGTCCCTAAACCAGTTGATACATTAAAGGGTTAATGCTGCAGACAAACAGCCATAAATCCGTCTCCGCTGGGGGGACACGAAGCGAAGCGTATATTTTCTATAAGGTCTCGTTTAGGTCGCCCAGCTGTATGTCAGGGGTCGTTGGCCTGGAGGGCTTACAGTCCAAAGGGCCCCCCACAGGACAGAGACGAGGGGGCCGGGGGCCCAGAAACCACCTGACATTAAACAAGAAATGAATAAAACGGAGAAATCGGACCGAACAAAAAAAAATCATTTCCCAATGACTGACAGTTTAACCCTTTCTCCACCAGTGCGTTCTCTCCAGGTTAGCACCTGTCCACGCCCAGCGCACGGATCTGCCCTCGTACCTGGCTGCCCCCCCCGCCACGCCCGGCCTCACCTGTTCCCGTGTTACAGCGCAGGTGGGATATGACTAACATGTGACCAAACAAACGCTGTTTCAACGAGAAAAACAGCAAAACGCGTTACATGTTTCCTTATGTCGGCTCTCAAGGGCAGGCGTGCGGGGGTTAACAACAGGTTGGATAAGGGGGAGAGGTACGGAGCAGGTGTCTGCGGGGAGAAAGGCCGCCGAGCAGCTCCACGGCCGCCGGGATTACACGTTTTATCCGAGAACCGATTCACGAAGAAGAACGAAAGCGCCTGTTTGTTTATTTAATCGAAACGTTCTATTTACTAACAAAACGCGTTTATAAAAAATAACATTAACCCCGGCGGCTCGGAGAGGAAAGCGCCTCGGAGATGCCCTAAAACGCCAATAATTCAGAGCAAAAACAGGCAACGTTCTGCGGAGCGACCCCCGGATACATCGCGGAGCTTTCAATACAAGAAATACGGGGTAAAAACTGATGGTTTTGGACAAAGTCATTTAAGCAAAAACTTCTGGTTGCCTGATGTCCCAAAGTGTGGACGTTTGGCGAGGTAAAGGTTAAATTTGGCAACGATCACAGACCCCGAGCCGGGGCCGAGCGGCTACCTGCACCCCTCTTTACATAATGTTTGGGGGGTTGAAGAGAATTAACCCTTTGGGCGGACGTGGCGCCTGGGCTTCTATTCTGGAGGTCATAAGCACTAAACATTAACCCTTTCATTAGGAAAGGGGTGACTTAGCAGCTCGCTCCTGGCATTAACCATTCGTGTGAAGGAGCCTAGCGCTCGGGTTCCTTTCGGCAGAGCGCAGAACGTCGCTCAGGGGAAGAGGCTCCGGGACTCACCTATGGACACCAGCTTGATGTTCTCCTTCTCCAGGAACTCCAGGGCCACCGACACGTTCTCCAGCTGCATCTGGCTGAAGGTGGGTCTCTGGTGGTACTTTCTGTACATCCTCTTCTGGCTCAGGACCTCCAGCAGGGCGATGAGCCGCAGACCGTCGCTCAGGTCGGTCTGCAGGTTCCCTATCCTTTTGTTGACGCATTTCAGGTGCTCGTTGCACCAGCGGGTGAAGGTGTTCTGCTGGATCTTCTTCCAGGGGGCGTCCTCCGCCAGGTCCTTCTCGGTCACCGGCATGGCGGGAGATACTCTGCGCAGGAGACGGTAGAGAGGGGCTGCTCGTTCGGAGTTAATGCGGCTGCTGCTGCTGCCTCCCGGGCTGAACGCGGTGGAGCTCAGGATCAGGATATATCCGCACGCCCCGGCCAACTCCTCCTCCCCGCTCCATCTACCCCCGGGGTTTCTTGGAATGCCTGCGCCATCTGCTGGCCGTCGGAACCCATCGCGGTGTCTCCATACCTGCCCATCCGCGCGGCTGCACCGATATTAACCCTTTCATAGCCCCGCGCAAAGATACAATGTAGCAACTCGTAGCCAAATTGTAACAAGAACCGCTAAGCACTTAGAGGTATCGTTATTGCAATCACCTGCATTCAAGCAGGGATTTCAGCCATGGCGGATTCATTCGACAACCCAAAATAAAGTCGATTCTGAAGGAATCGGCTCAAAACTGTGTGACCCCCAAAAACCTATCCTCCCCCCCCCAACAAAAAGAAGTAATCCACGCCTGACGATCCTAGACCCAGAACTGATAGATTTTACAGAATGTTTATTTATCGTAAAAATGGCGGAATTCTGGTGCAAAGTGATTTGAAAAGTGATCTTGTCGCCATAGCAACCAATGGAATCACGCAACGGATTGGACAGTACCCTCAAACCCAGCAAACATTCTGAGCTCCTAGAAAAGAGGGGCATCGGGAGGGGGAAAGAGGGGCATCGGGGGAGGAGAGAGGGGCATCGGGAGGGGGAAAGAGGGGCATCGGGGGAGGAGAGAGGGGCATCGGGGGGGGAAAGAGGGCCATCGGGGGAGGAGAGAGGGGCATCGGGGGGGAAAGAGGGGCATCGGGGGGGGAAGAGGGGCATCGGGGGGGGAAAGAGGGGCATCGGGGGGGAAAGAGGGGAATGGGGGAGGAGACAAGATCGGTACACAAGAAATCCACAGCCTTTTTTTTAAATCTTTTATTTTTATCTATTTAACCGTTTCCGTTCTTCTCTCCCCGCCGGGCCGGGAAACGCTCCTTCCATTGATTCATCCTCAGAATTTTTCGTGCATTAAACGTCCGTCTTATGGGATTCTTTATTTGAAAGGGTTAACGGGGTAACATAGAATCCACCCCTCTGTATACATTTAGAGACTACCCACCGGAACTCTGGCACTAGGCCGCTGTTTTGTCCCGGCACATCTGCAGAGGTTGCGGAACCGGTTAGTCCGACCCGTAGCCGGGAGTCTCCAGGCGTCCGCAGGGTGCGCTTCAAAAAAGGAGGCTGAAAGATGTCTTAATCCATGGGTGTAAAATCCAGACGCCATCAGCGGCTTGGAACCCCCGGGGTATCTGCGCGAGAATATTATTACTTTCCAGACGCAGCCCAGAAATAGCAATCTTTCCCCAAAATATCCTCCAGAGTGGCTGAATCAATACACATACCTCCCAAGTATCCCTGTTTTCTTTGCCCAGTCTCTCTTTCCTCCCCAGATGCCCCTCTCTCCTCCCCTGATGCCCCTCTTTTCTAGGAGGTCAGAATGTTTGCGGGGTATGAGGGGATCGCAGGGTTCTACAGCCCTAAAAGCCCCGATAATGTGTATAGAAACAGCGGGGAACGGCTTTATAGATTAAACGGGGTAAATAAACCCCATTATTCTTGGCTATTCCAGAATTTCTGAGTCATTTAATCTGAATTATTCCCATTAAAGAATCGTCAGCGGAATTTGGGGGCAGATTTGGCAGGCGATGCGAGCGAGGAGAGTGAAAACAGGAAAGCAGAGAACCTGCGCGGATCAGCGGCCAACGCGCTCCGACCGGCTCTGAGAATCCCGAACACGAAAAAGGCCGTTCAGAAAAAGGAAGGCGAAGATTTTCCGGCCGGATTTATGGAAAGGAAGCAGAATTCCGTTTAACAAAAACACAATAAGTCCAAAGAGCGCCTGCGCGGCTTATAACACACGGAACATGCCCCCCCCACCTAAACAATTGCCCCAAAGGCAGAACCCCAGGGGCGACTCCAGGCAGTTCCCAGCTGGGTTAATTAGTGGATGAGGTGAAACGCGTCGGGTATCATTAAGCCCATTGACAGACAGCGTTAACTCTTACATTTCACTCCGGAGGCCCCTGGGAAATTCCGGGGGCCAATTTACGGATTTATTGGAGCCGAGGAGGTTGCGATTCGCAGCAGGTTGAGGTACAGAGGTTGCCGCGCATGCGCAGAATATCCGATGGGAATTAATAAAGTGAAGCAGCGTAAGAAATAACCCAGCGGCGCGGGATTAGGAGCGAATCGGAGGAAGCTTTTCCCAGTTACGTCGGGATCCGTAAATCCGGCTTCAACTGGAAATAATTGGCAGGAGGCGCCGGGCGACAAGTCTGAGCAAACGTACCGGCGGGTCGCGATGGCGGATTACTGCTGCCTGGCAAGCGCTTTCCTACTGACAATACCGGGGGAAACAAACATGTTTTTCAGCTTCAGATACATGATGACATCATGAGTTATGACATAATGCGCTCTGCGGCCTCTGCGTTTAACCCTTGAAATTCTGAGCCCTGCTGCGAGGCGGTGTGTCCTAAAAACACGACACAAAGTAACCATTTCCACACCTTAGTTATCATGATCCAACCCCAAATACTGAGGCTCCTGGTGGGAGGGGCCAATAATTGGAGGAGCCCAAGACTATCAAAGACACCACACCTCCTAACACCTTATATGGGCAGCAAAGCATTGGCATTTAGGAAGTGTGATTAGGGGTGTGGCGGGGGGTGGATCTTTACTAAAATCTTTCTTTATATGACTTTGTGCCCTATTGCGGGGTATTTGTGTAACTGGTGGGACATTTAGAAGAAGAATAATAGGTTTTATTTACCCCGTTTAAATTATAAAGCCGTTCCCTGCTGTTTCTATACACATTATCGGGGCTTTTAGGGCAGTAGAACCCTGCGATCCCCTCATACCCAGCAAACATTCTCACCCCCTAGAAAAGAGGGGCATCAGGGGAGGTAAGGGGGCATTGGGGAGAAAAGAGGGCTGTCAGGGAGGAAAGAGGGGTATCGGGGGAAAGGGGGGCATTATGGGAGGAAAGAGGGGTATGAAGGGGTATTTTATTGAGTTCAAATATCCAAAAGCAGAGATAAATACCCCGTGTTTTCGTTTTCGGTGCAGTTCTCTGTGAAAACGTGAAGGTTTGGTGTAAAATTCTCACGATTAGTGGAGAGGAAATAAAACGCGGCTGAAGAGTCTGGAGAGTAAAGTTCTTTATTACATCATGCACGTCACATCTGTGCAAATAATCCGCTCCACCGAGTCGATGGAACTTTTTCTTTACAAAATAGATTTCAAACATTTACTTAAAAAATGTAACTCTGAACGTTTCCGGAACAATATGTGCAGTAATCGGTATATACAGGAGGTACGGAGTACCAATGGCGTGCGGCGAGCGGGGGGGCAGATCGTGATGGAGGTGGGGGCGACAAGAGAAGGCCGGTCACTTGCCAAGTGCCACGGGGAGGACTAACAGCTTCCAAACATTAAAGATCACGGCCCACCATAAAATACTCAACAAGACTGCTTCCTACTCCCAGTGCGGGCTGTAATGATGATGATGATGATGATGTGATGATGTAATACGTATTTTTATGACAGGTTAAGCATCACCTAAAATGAAAGCGATCCGTATGCTTTGCTGCCGGCCGGCGCCCTTTCTCCAATAAGGGGGGAAAACACGATTCCTTAATAATGCCCCTAAAGGGTGCAAAACACATTAAGAATAAGAGTTTGGGTTCCGCACGGCCCCCCCTAGAGGTAACGCCGCTCACTGCAAGTGTTTAAGAATCCAATTTAACTCTTCCAGCCCCAGCAGGCCACAGATCAATATTCGCCGGTAAAAAAGTCCCAAGGCGAGCGCTCTGCCTTTTTCTCGTTCATCGTGCCAAATAATAACGTGATTGATACTCGTTACTCATGCGCCGGCAGCTACCGGATACATAACACGGCTGTCGTGGGGATGTGCAATTTAAACATAAATTAACCGTTTATACCCCATGGGGTACAGTTTGCTGCTTTTTTCAGTGAAAATGTAAAGAAAGAAAGAAGAGAAAAAAAAGAAAAAATTCTATGCTTTGTGACGAAACCTCCCCCCACCGTTCAATGACATCACAACCCCGCACCGTAGGTAAATTATCGATGCTGCAGTTCGCATGCGGGAACTTGACAAGGTCATGAAGTTTTGGTGAAGTTTGGTGTTGATTTGTGGGTAATTTTACTTTTTCCTCCCCTACCTGCATCGGCTCTGCTGCCTCCACCCAACAATACACAGCGGACAGTGTAAGGGTTAATCTGGCTGAGAGTGATGAGACATGAGTACAGTAGATGCCACGACCTCCCTCTGAAATCGAGCCAGGGATGCAATCGCCCGCCGGCAGCGAAGGATTCCAGGACGGGGCTCCGCAGCAATAACCGTTATTACTTATTTTACCGTTATTTATTAATTTATGACAACTATAACGAGGGATTAACTTGGGGGCCAGAAAATCTTCCTTTAATACATTTTGGCCCCAATCCAAATTTATTCTCTGTAATAAAAAATGTAATTTCTAAAATCATCACCAGTTCTTCTACTACAGAACCTCGTGGGTTAAACGGAACCTCGGGATGGGGACAAAAAGTTTTCATTCGTTTTTTAAGTGACGATGGGATCGACCGTGAACACTGTTTAGGCAACAAAGCCCCTTTTACATCCCCCAGAAACAGCTTTATGATTCTATCCTTTATAATGTAAGAAAACCCCAATTTATCCTCCCCGCCCCCCCTCGGTAGCTAATTGGGGGGCTTTGCCTGCTTTATAATAAGTTTGTTGGCGTTATGTTTTGCGTACAAATTGGGAACACCGTTTAGGCAGAAGAGCCCCATTTCAGACGAGTCTGTCCCTTATAAGAAATTAACCTCCTCCTCCCCAGCCGGACCTCGAGCTCTGCGGCAATGAAAAGCCCCCCAAAATGATTTCCTTTCTGCGCGTCTCCACCTGGAAAGTAAGAAGTAAGAAGTAAGCCGTGACTGCGTTGTAAATAAAGCTGGGACGTGGACCGCGTGGATCGGCGCTAAACGCTATCTTTATTGTACTTTCCCGCTAAATGAACCTTTTTCATAAATAAATAGATTTATAGAAGTCTATAAAAGGATTTTCTGCGGAGTCGCTCGGCTCTGCCTTAAATTCTTAGTTTGTGAATCTTTATGTTCCAATCAAAGCTTAAAGAAATAATCACCGGTTCTCCTCCGAGGATTTAATATACAGAATGAACGTCCGGAGACTTCGATCGGATCCGGAACCCGGAACCAGAACCCAGAACCCGGAACCCGGAACCAGAACCTGGAACCTTCCACCCCCTTCAACCCAAGAAAATAAGAAATCACTTTATAAATGCGATACAATATATTACATTCCGACTGAAAGAAACGAAGAGCGCGAGCTCGCGGGATACAAAGCTGTAGTGTTGTACAGAGACGCACGAAACGTTTGGTGCTGGGAACATACGCCGTGGCAAAGTACAAGACGGACCTCGAAGTCAAACTGTGGACGATAAAAATGGAAAAATAGAGGAGGTCTCCTTAAAACCGCCGGCGTCGCGCGATAAACAGCGAACTCCACGCCAATCACCGCGGGCAAGGGCTTCGTTTGGCAAATGTATCCAAAATCGGCTTTTTTTTTACTTAAATTTTGAGATCTGAGCGTAAAACATCCACCAACCCAAACGGCCAGAAATCATTTGGTACCGAGGAGCTCGTCTGAGGTCACCAGAAAAAAAAAATTATTTCCAATCCCAACCAAAACCAGATTTAAAAATGACATGAAAAATTGCAAGCGACGTTTCCTGACAGCAGAATAAAGTCTCGTATTTATTCCCCGTGGGACACAGACATATATTACAGTTTAAAGCACGCGGCCCTGCGGCGGGGGCCGCTCAGAGCTTCGTGGGTTTGAAGAGGTAAAAAGGAAGATTAAGGATCTGCTTTCGTCTTCTCCAGGGTGCGAGCGCCGCCGGCGTCAATGGAGGACGGCACGCGGCTTCTAGATTGGGGTTCACGGTGCGCCCCTGCTAAGGCCGGGGTACAGCATGACGGAAGTCACGGCCACTAAAGCGGCCACCACGGTCATCCACGGCCACGATCTCTGCAGAAAGAGAGGACACATTGAGGACAGCAGATATTTTGTTATCGTTAGCAGCTACAAAAGGTGGCTACATTCCCGCTATTGCGTTTAAAATGACTTCAAACAAAGGGGGTCTTAAAAAAAAAAAAAAAAAAGATTAAATAGACGGAATATAAATATAAAACCTCAGGTCTGTACAGCACCCTGACAAATAAAAAAAGGTGAAACGCTTAAATATATTTCTGCCCAAAAGGGGCAACACAAAAAAAGAAAAATGAATAAATTCAAAAGGAGGGAGCACAGGAAGAATCTGGTCTGTAATAAGTCTGAGTTACACATAAGCGCCCCCCGTGGCCAACTGCGGGACTGCAAAGAAAAGCAAATGCTGGCTAAAGGTATTCAGGGTAAAGCTGGTCGGACCAAATCACCCCCCTCCGCCCCATTTAGGTCTCGATTTACGATATTTCTGTAAGATATGCACAAAAAAGGGTGTTTTTTAAAAAAAATTCAAAATATATTGAAAGACAGACAGACAGCCAGGCATTTGCAAATCAAGATGAAGACATGTAATCAACAGACTGAAGACAGAGGTTCCGGCTTCAAGAGGGGAGAAGAACCGAAGCTTAGAGAGACCGAGCAGCTCTTCATTTATTATCTGATATGGCGCCACCATATTCCCCAGCGCTGTACAACGCACCCAAAAACGTTGCTTTTCAGATCACAGGAGATTCCGAGCGATCTCTAACCCGAAATCTCAGGATCCGGGAGCGTTCAGAGCCAAGCGCGCTCACGGGTTCCACATCGGGTCACAAACTAAACTAGAGCCGCTGGGTCTATTAAAGCTTCAGTTCCACCCGGCGCCAGCCACCGATGAGACACTCAGACGATGGAGCACATTTATCTGGCAGAGACGGCAGGAGACGAACAGACGTTGGATGTTAGTAATTAGACTGTTACTCGTGTGGGGTCTGATCATGCACTTAGGGGGACGTGGAGGGGACGTGGGGGGGACGTGGAGGGGACGAGAGGACAGACAGACCACACAGGAGCAGCTCCGGTACCTTTCTCTACCACAATAGGCCGAAACACCAATACAGGAGAACCAGGACTACGCCGAAGAGAACGGCTGGGACGGGTAGTGATACGGAAGGCTAAAGAAGGGAAGGGATATCAGAAATCATTCATCTGCTTACAAAAAGAAATCAAAAATTAAATCAAATGATTGGAAACGGGAAGCGGAATTTTAATTTGTGTGATTCGGTGCAGCTCTAGAGAAAACGGGTTAAAAAAGGCACAAATAATTTAAAAAAAATCGGAAGAAAAGAAGGTCATCCAACACTGAGAGCCCCGCGGGAAGCCCCCAAATCTAACACCGAGAGCCCCGCGGGAAGCCCCCAAATCTAACACCAAGAGCCCCGTGGGAAGCCCCCAAATCTAACACCGAGAGCCCCGCGGGAAGCCCCCAAATCTAACACCGAGAGCCCCGCTTCAGATGTTCTCCCCAATTCTGAAAAGTGGATTAAACGGAGTTTTTCTCTTAGTAACGGAACGAGGTGCGGGAAGCAGGCGTTTAAATAAAAAGAGAGAACAGAGGATTGGAGAACCCAAGGAAAGCTCCAGTGAACGCGCAGTAAAGCCGAAGCGACCCCCAAGCCGGTGCCCGGGGGACGCGCTGCCCCCTGTATTATAATATCGCTGTATATCGGGCTGAGAGTTCCCATTGGAGGCTGTGAAGAGCTGACAGTGAACCCCCTGATACACGACCTGGAAACGGCACCTTTCTAAGGTAAGAGATCTGAACCCGTCACACGGGAAAGCGGCAGAGCGTGGAACACGTGTGCGGTGAACGTGTAAACCCGTGATGTGTCCGTGTGAGCCGAAGCCCCACGAGGGGGCAGCAGACGATGTGCCGCTCGTTCATACAGCACGTCGCAGGGAGAGGGGGCCGCTCGCCGCTCCGGGTTATACCCCACATCGCGGACACCATATTCATAACTCGGTCTGATGTAAGGAAGCCTTACCCGGTGCCCGGTTATAATGTGAATCTCCGGGGGTGTCTAATCAGTCTCCCAAACTACACAATCTTTGGTTGCGCATGCATTTACACACCGCTTCACATAAAATAATGATACAAAAACACAGTGCAAGCCCATGGTAGCCGCAGACCTTCAGCATCCAAACATACAACAAGTGGACGCCGCGCGCAGTAAAGTCTGTCTGAAGCCGGCGGGACAAAGATATCTGCCCCGTCTGGAGAGGGTCCTTAAAGGTATCTTTGAGGTCTTCACCAGTGGACAACGTCCAGCTGACACTGGAGACAAGCCGGCGGGAGCGAGGCGCGCACACAAGCCGCCGGGAGCGAGGCGCGCGCACACAAACCGCCGGGAGCGAGGCGCGCGCACACAAACCGCCGGGAGCGAGGCACGCACACACAAACCGCCGGGAGCGAGGCGCAGACACTTACGTTCTTTCCTTTGTCCTGCAGCATCTTCAGGCTTTCTTTGCTCAGCTTCAGCTCCTCCGCCAGCGTCTGCTTTTCTTGCTCAGCCTTTTCAAACGTCACCTTGAGCTCCGACAGCTTGGCCTGCGTGTCGTCAAACTGGAAACACAAAAAGTGACAAACAGAAGACTCGATGCACCTCGGCCGAGAGCGACGGACGCGCACGATAAAGAAACCGCCGCCGCGGACTCACCTCCCGCTGCACGCCGAGGACCCGCTTCTCCGCCTCTTTAAGCTGAGACTTCAGGCTCGCCGCCTCCCGCTGGTTCTGCTCTTTCAAGGAGCCCACCTGGCTTTCCAGCTCTTTGCGGGTGGTCTGCAAGACGCTGATGTCGCCGGTCAGGTCCAGGGATTGTTTCCGAGAGCTGAAACGAAACACGCAGAGCGCATTAGGACATCCGAACCCGCGGTCACCGGCAACCGCTCGGCATAAATCCGAACCCGCGGTCACCGGCAAACGCTCGGCATTAATCCGAACCCACGGTCACCGGCAACCGCTCGGCATTAATCCGAACCCACGGTCACCGGCAACCGCTCGGCATTAATCCGAACCCACAGTCGCCGGCAGCCGCTCGGTATTAATGCGAACCCATGGTCACTTAACCCTTTGTTTATGACAGTTTGACTTCTGGCGGCCCCAACCCCAATATCCTTAGATTACTGCCCACCAGCGTCTACAGGGTAGCGAGATGGGGGGGGCGCTCACCTGTGAAGCTCCAGCTCTATCCTCTGACACTCCTCACTCAGCTGACCGTTCTCCTTTTGCAGAGAGAGGCATTCGGCTTCCAGGGAACGGACGTTCTGTCTGAGAGTCTCCAGTTCGGCTGCAGAAAGAGACGGATATTTCAATGTCTGCCTCGCACCCGGAGCCCGGTCTCCATATCACTTTGGGCCGGCAGGAGCAGTAGGAGACGGGGACCCCACGATGAAGCGGGTCATGCTTTAATTACTGGGATTATGAACAGGGTGCAGTTGTCATAGCGACCTATCGCACGCTGTGTTCCAGAATCGTTCTGACATGACACGGTTACAGGAGGTCCTACGCACCTCGCCACTGAGCAGATTCGTGCCTCTGCCGCTCTTCATGCTCCTCACGCTGAGCCTGGAAGTTGGCCTGCAGGTCGACGATCTCCTTCTCGTAGCGCGAGGCGGTTTTTCTCCAGTGTTCGAGCTCGAATCGCACCTCCTGCAGCTCTCCCTGGAGCTCGGCGATGTCCCCGTCCCGCTCGGTGGCCACCTGTTCAGAAACGTGCTTGAGAATGGCGATCTCCTCCTGCGCGTTCATGAGCTCCTCCCGCGCGTTGGAAATCTCGCTCTCCTTCTCTTCTCGTAAGATCTCGATTTCGTCTTGTAATCTGTGCAGCTGAGCTAAAAAAAAAAAAAAGACAGAAAACGCAGCAATGAAACGAGAGCTCTGCAGCAGCCATTTCTATCGGATTCATCGGTGAACGAGAAGAGAGGGACTGCCTTCTCTCCACAACTCTATAAAGATTCTTATACTCTTAATAAAACTCAACAGGGGAACGAGAGGAGAGTGAGAGGGGGCGAGCGAACGAGAGGAGAGTGAGAGGGGGCGAGCGAACGAGAGGAGAGTGAGAGGGGGCGAGCGAACGAGAGGAGAGTGAGAGGGGGCGAGCGAACGAGAGGAGAGTGAGAGGGGGCGAGCGAACGAGAAGAGAGAGGGGGCGAGAGGAGAGAGGGCGAAGGAATGAAGAGATACCTTGGAGTTGCTGGATTTGCTTGCTCGATTCCTCTGCCTGCAATCTGCTCGACTTTCTCTCGTCTTCGAGAAGAGCTGCAAAAACACACAGAGCAGATTACCCGCCGGCCGCCATATCCACACACGCAGCGATACGCTCGCCTAGGGGGCCCCTTACAGGCACCGTGCCCTGCGGCCCCTTACAGGCACTGGGCCGAGTTCTGGACAGGGATCCGTGCCTTTAAAAGTTTGCCACCCACATTTGATTCCTTTTCTCGGAGGTTACCTTGCAGCTCCAGACACTTCTGCCGGCTGCTCTTGGCCAGCTCCTGGGCTTCGGCCAACTCCCTGCGCAGCTGCTGGATCTCCTGCTTCGGCTCGTTCGGCCCGGACTGGGTGTGAAGCAACTCATCTACGGGGCACAAAGCAAGAGGGGGCTTTATAGACGCGCCGGATATTACTGGGGGGCCGCCGGATATTATTACTGGGGGGCCGCCGGATATTATTACTGGGGGGCCGCCGGATATTATTACGCTAAACACGTCGTCTGATAATAAACGGAGTGGCAGATGAGAAGCAGGAGGACAGAAATTGGACAAAGATGAGATCACCTTTTAATTTCGTGACTCTGGGGATCTGCTCGTTAAGGTCCTGCTCGTCCATTTGGCCGTCTGTGATAAGAAAAGAAACGTTAGTGAATTTCCTAAACCACATTAATCAACATTAAAAGCACAAGAACAACCTAAACGCAGAAATCCTAATCCTAGCACCTGCCGGCAGATCGCCCGTTTCTCCTGCTGTGAAGACTCAAACCTTAAATCAGTCGTTGGTCTCGTCTAAGATTCAGGAGCCGTATGTCTATCCCATGCATGTTCAATACCCTCACTGTATTACCCTCTACCACCTCTGCTGGGAGGCTGCTCCACTTATCTACCACCCTCTCAGTGGGCCGCCACTATGTCAAAGTACCCCAAGTTCGGAGAGTCCTGTAGAACTGATGATACCTGTAGCTTCGTCGCTGCTCCTCTCTTTGCTGGGGCTCAAGGTGTCGGAGAGATCCGAGTCTTTCGCTTCTGCCAAACTATCTACAAAGACAAAGAAGAAGAAGATCGTAACCAGCAGCCTCCTTCCCCCTCTTTATTACCGCGACATGATGAGCAGATTATTATATAGCGTTCTATATAGCGCCGTCGTATGCTGTAGCGCTGTGCTAGGATCGAGGGATAACAAAGCAGATTGGGGATGAATGGCGGCGGCTGCCTGTCGGCGGCTCGGGTTTCACCACTTGTTCGGGGCTCTTAAAGAGTTATTTTTACCAACGCCGGGTCCCGGGGGATAAATACAATCACGCCGGGGCGGAAAGGCAATACCCGGCCGATTACGTCATAGTTTGGGGGTTCTCAACATTCTTTGCCAAATAAGGGCTGGTACTGAGCGCGGCGCGTTTAATGCCGGCAACAGCTGCCCCGAGGCAGGGCTCCGCGCGGCGCACGCACAACGGAAGCTTCCAGAACACACAGATCTGCATCCGACAAACACGGGGTCCGTCCGTCTGTCCGTGAACTGAGGGGGGCGAAGGGGCAGGTGGGACGTGGCCTGAGGCTTGGGGATATTCTATGGTGACTCCCAACCAGGTGATCGATCACCAGAACAATCTACATCACTTGTGCCCTGGCTGGATTCTTTCTAAGCTTTAGGAGAACCCGTCGGGGTAATTACACCTGGGTTATAGGAGCAGTTTCTCGGCTGGGGGTCCCAGAGCGAGGTTTGCTGCCCATTCCTTGACTCTAAGTGTCTGACGCGCGGAGAGAATCGGCTGCCCCTCGGCACTCGCCGGTCCTCATTTTGTATGAAATAATTGATCTACATTTAGCCAGAATTATGGAAAATCAGCTTTTACAATGAAATTAATGAATTTGCCCAAATAAATGAACTTTTACTGGAAAAAAGGAGGAATTTCCCCAACCTTAACAGCCTCGCTGCTGCCCTCAATGACCCGCCGAGTGTGCGTGTTATCAGCTGGCATGGGGGGGGCTTATCTCGGACCCCCGTTATCAGCGGCAGTCACAATGCTCGGCTCAGTACCGTGTTTGGGCAAAACAGGACAATCACTCCAGAGCGGGTAGTTGTTACAGAGGAGGTACAGACAGCGTCACAGGGATTATTAACCGTCTGCATGCCGGCAAAAACACAGCAAACCGGATTTTCTCTTCTTCTCCAAGGTTAGAAATCTTGGATAACGAGAGCGCGGGGCGCAGCGAGAGAGAGGGGTTTAGAGAGAGAGAGCGCAGGGCGCAGCGAGAGAGCGGGGTTTAGAGAGAGAGCGCGGGGCGGCACTGACGCTCCCTGCAGTAACAGCGGAATAAAGCCCCCCCGCATCTGGTTCCATAAACTGTGGCCGGTCATTTCTTTACTACCCCTGCAAAGTGTGGGGCAATCCAAATTTAGAACGTCGCCCCAGAAAAGCTACGCTTTACACAATATTTCTATTTACTGATGAGATTATAAAAAAAGATACCACTCAAGACCCCCGAGATACATGAAGACGGCCGGGGGGGGTCAGAAACATTGGCAGAATTTACAAAACCGACAGGAGGTTTTATCCTCAAAGAAAAACAGTTTTCTGGGATGTAAAATGAATAATTATACTAATTATAATAATAATAATAATAGAAATAATCACGGAGACCCTCTGGGTCTCCTCGCTGTTTGAGGACCCCTCTGACCTCGGGATAAGCGTTCCGGATACAAAGTTACCGGCCCCCATGGGCAGAGCACAGATAAGACGATACAATTAAGAGAAAAAAGAAACTTGCTGGCGTTCTGCATTTACGGTGCCCCCCCCACCCACACACGTTAAGCCCCCCCCCCACGTGTTAAGCCCCCCCACGTGTTAAGCCCCCCGGTCCCAGGCGCCCCCGCAGCTCCCGTACCTTTCAGACGTCGCGTTTCATGCCGCGTCCCGGTCAGCTCGGCGTCTATCAGCTTATCTGCCAAAGAGAAGAAACGTCTCCTTACTCTGGGACGGGAGAGCATTCCATGCCCTTTTATAACGCGCGGAGCCCACCCCCTGCCAGCACCGGAGGGGGGCGGGACTCAACTCGAGGGGTTAACGGCACCGGACCCACAGAGGGGGCCAAAACAACTCAAAGCATTACCCTTTACATCCCCCTAAAACAAGACGCAGGACAGAAAGCAGCATTTAGAGGATAAGACCCAAGTTGTATGAGGTTACGAGAAGGAGTTACTTTAACGCTATCCGGAGAGGTTTCACTGCGGCACTCAACGGGTTAAACGCTCAAAACAAAAGGATTTGGCTGCTTTCCTCTGATTCTGCATGAAACAGACAGTTCCATTAATGGTCAAAAATGCAAGCGCCCGCCGGAGACTCTGCGTTTGGAGACTTTTCTGCTTAATGGAGGGTTTGTGAAAACTGCCCCAAAGGGCAAATACAAGACCGGGGAGGAAGAAGAGAAGTGCTCCTGCTTTCCGATCCATTTAACCAACAATTAAACACAAACTACACACCGTGGTCTGAGAAAGCACGGCTCAAAATACTGTACCTATCGCGGCACTTTATTAGCCTCTACCTCTTCTGCTGGGAAGCTGCTCCACTAATCTACTACCCTGTCAATAAAGCTAAGTTTCTGACCGTTTAGTTTTAAATTCAGACCGTCTATGTGTGGAGCTGTTGCCAGCAGTAGTTTATCGCGTCTCCGGTTGCTGATGGGCGCCGCTGATAATGGAAATTCTATTGCAGTTAATACAATGGATCGGGGACCGGCTGGGAGAGGCCGGGAATTCCTCCCCGCTAAACAAGATCTGAGCAGCAAATCGGAAGCCCCCGCCAGACAGAGCGAAAGTACGGAGCGACCCAGCACACCATTTATCGATTTGTATTAAAAAATGAAGATTTGCTGTAACGTGAAGCACGATGGAGGCAGACGGTGCCCCAAAGACCAAGCTGCCCCCCTTTAACTGGAACGTCAGAAGCCCCTCGGGGTCGCGTTTCCTTCGTTCATTTGCTGTTTCCAATAGGAACAGTGAAATACAACACCACGGCCGCTGCGGTGGCTATTAATACACGCGTTGGCGTTCTCCATTAACGCCTCTCCAACCCCCGGCCCTGTTAACAGCTTCAGGATTGTAGCGGATTCCTGCGAGAAGGAGCCGGGTCACATACCCAGCGTGCGGGGCAGATGGCGAGGGGGACCGAGTATGAACGCGTGAGACATCCCAGGGATTAACAGCGGCACAAATAGCAGAGTGACTGACGAGGTCACGCAGCCAATTAATGGTTAGAAAAGAGAACGGCTTCACCCGACAGACCCCCACACTGAGCAAAAGGGGTACGAGGGGCTGTCAATCAGGGCAAGGGGTCCAGAGTTAGTTACGCAACATTACACTGTGTTACAGAGGGGGACATTGAATCGTGTATGAACGAATATGCGTGATTGAGGGAATGAATGAGTATATGTGAATGATTAGCATCTGGGAATTAATGAGTATATGGAAGAGTGAATGAATGTTAGTGAATGAGTAAATCAATGAATGTGTGTGTGATAGCATGAATGTGGTACAGGGAGGCTGTGATGTGTAGACCCCATACTGCTGGCAGTATTAATACACAAGGGGGCAGCAGCAAGCCAGGTTTCAGCATGTATTGGCTGCTTGTGCATGATAGGAGTCTGATTGCTGTATTAAATATATATACGATTGCTAACAGCAACCACACTCCTATCATGCCCAGGTATACATGTACTGTTGCCTGGGTATGACGTACGAAGGCCGCATGCATCACCCCTTCCAACGTGTAAGATTGTAATCCCGTCATATTCCCCCAAATACCAGGAAGGCTGTAAGACATACCTTTTTCAGAACTGCCGTTGATTTCGGGTATGAAGTCATCAACTTGAATGCCTAAGATTATAAAAGATTATTATTGCCCAATAAAGCGAAGCGTAACTGAAAGTGGTTTCGTGCCTCCGTTCCACTTTCACGCAGTCCTGTCTATCGACGGGTTAAACGTCCAGAAATCCCGATGTTTCTAACAAATTAAGTTTAAAAGGAAAAAACAAACAGTGCCATCTAGTGGCCGGCTGGTGCAATGCCCAGATCCACAGCGAGCAAGGAGTTAATGAACGTGTGCTATGTGTTACACGCGTGACCCCTGCAGCTCAGAAACATGTCATTCACTGTTGGATACTTCTAGGTTACACGCGTGACCCCTGCAGCTCAGACACGCATGTCACTCGCTGTCACCGTGTAGCATATACATCTGGCAGCATTTCTATTCTGACGAACGGATGTTACCGGCCCGGCTCCGGCGCATCCGTCGGGGGCATTTATACCGGCTCTGCATCAAACATTATAATACCGCCTTTATCTTTTACGCTTCACGCGAGGACATCAATCCATTCTTCCCTGTATTATTCTGCAATTTCACTCCTTTCTATCGAAATGCCAACCCCTCCTGGCCGCCCGCTCGTCCATCCGAGAACACCGGAGCTGCCGCTTCTCTCCCCGTTCCAAGGGGTAGAGAGCTGGGCTATCAGAGGACAATGTTACTCAAGTCACCGTGCGGTCCGGTGGAGGAGGGGGAGAGGACAGAGAGGGGTGAGGAGTACACCATGCGGCATACCCCTAATATAGAGAGATAATGCATAACCAAAAAAAGACTATTCCAGGATAAATAATACAGAGTGCCGGGGTCACCAGGGCCCGTGGCATGCTCCGTCCTGCCTCGGGCACCGACCGCTAGCTATACATGGACACTTACCCAAGCTGCTGCGCTCCTTAAGCGTTTTCTCTTGAAGGTGCTCTAACCGTACTGCAAGCAGAATTCCAAAAATAAAAAAAACTTGCCAAACGAAAAAGAACGCGCTGCGGAGCGACGGGCGGCGCGGGGCTCACCTTGTAAGGCGGACAGACGTTCGTTCGTGAAGTCGTTGTCTGCTTGCAGGGCCTCGATCTTCGCTTGAAGTTCCTGCTCCTTCTCCTCCATCTCCTCGATTTTATGCTGAAGATCCTTCTTTTCGGCCAGGCCCTTCTGCTGGATTTCGTCTTGTCGGCCTTCAGCCGCCTGCGGACAGAGGACCGGGTCGTGACGCGTTCATTCAATCAACGGAACCGCCAAAGGCAACCGTTCGCACCGCCGACTCGGTACGTTCCAAAGCCGCGATTATAAACTGCCCTAACACACCATTTAGCGATCCAGTACCTAAAGTAACGGTAACGCTCCGGGGTCTACACGGTTATCTCAGCCCCTCTACCTTTAGTTTATCGGCGAGATCCTTCATTTCGTTCACGGCTCCGTTGTACTTGTTGGCGAGTTCTCGGAGTTCTTCTTGAGTTCGCTCATTCATCTCCTTGAGGTGGGTACATTCATCCTCCGTGTTACTTAAGCTTCTCTAAGATGGGAAGGAGGAGAGAGGAGAGTCAGGTCGTTATTTGTGGGACTGGCAGCGGATACGTTTGTGTTTGGAGTTTGTAGAATAGTCCTCAACGAGAAGGACAGGCGTAGGAAGGCCGCAGAAGAGAGCAATCGTCTCCTGCAGACGGACTATTTTCTCATTCCCTCGCGTGAACATTTTATCGATTTATCCAAAAAAAACATGTACTGAGGTGAAAAAAGGCCATCTACGGACCCCATCAGACAGAGGCCTTAGAGGTGGGGGCGACTTCCAGACCATATATCGGTATTTATGGTTTGGACGCCGCTGAAACCCAAGGCTTGACCGCAATCTCACAGCCTGCATCACCGTCTCGCTCGTTACCTCCACTTCCGACAGCTTCCGGACCACCTCGATTTTCTCCTGAAGAACCCGCCTCAGGGACTCTTTGGCTGTGGTCTCGTACTTGTGTTTGTCCTCTTGCAGAGCAATCAACTCTTTCCGAATGCCGTCGTCCGTCTGACTCTGCAACGAAGCGGGAAGAGAGGGGGAGAGTTAAATAAAATCCTGCGGAATCTCCGGCCCCCGGGCCAGAAATAACCCCCCCCAGAGCGATCTCTGCCCGTTCCAGGTCACGGTGCAAAACACGACGAACAAGACCGTGAGCCGAATATCCCGACCAGACGTTATCATCGCGCTCGTAAAGTTCAAATGTTTTAACGAAGGGACCCGGGACACAAAGTACCGGCCCCCCGGCCCCCGACTCTCACTTTCAGTAGGTGTTATGCAGTAACGAGCTCTTTAAAAGCAGCTTGGAAATGACCAGGATTTGCTTTTAATTCTATTGATAATTCTGCGTACTTCAAATAAGAGGATTATTCAGAGCCGGCAGGCATTTTCTTAACCCTTTAGTGGGAAGTAAAACAACAAATTCCCCGTTTGCTCCAATAACCGAAGCGTCTGAGCCCAAGCGACGCCCCGTCAGTGCGATGTGCTGTCCGCACGCGGGATAACCCCAACATCTTTATACAAAGTCAATCCGTCCGACAATCAGAGGGCGCGTTTGGGGATTAAGAATAAATAAATAAATAAAAGCACAGGGGGAACAAGTTCCGGGTATCCGAGGCTCAGGCTGATCACTGTACCTACGAGGAGATCCTGAAAGCCTGCACTGTGTGAAGCCTAACTTTCACAGAACAAACCTATGTTATAATAAACCGATCCACGGGATAATAAGCCCCCCGGGGGAGGGGAGTAGGGTAAGAGGAACATTTTCTTCCATAAGATTTTCGGGGGCTGACAGCCCCAGAAATAACCCAGGACAGGCCGTGCGTACCTTAGAATACGCTTGCAGCTGGTTTCCCATGACTTCTAACCTCGACAGCAGCCGGTCCTCATCTATTAGAGCCTGCAAAGCAATAAAACATTTAGCAAAACACAGAAAAGAAATACTAACCGTGCCGGGTACTAAATATAATAATAATAATAATAATAATAATAATAAATACTACACTAACACGAAATGGATCAGAAATCCAGCGCAGACAGGGTTAATGTTGGAAAAGACCCCTGGGTTCCAATGACCCTTTATCACTCCCATCACTCCCGTGTTCCAATGGCCCTTTATCACTCCCATCACTCCCGTGTTCCAATGGCCCTTTATCACTCCCGTGTTCCAATGGCCCTTTATCACTCCCATCACTCCCGTGTTCCAATGGCCCTTTATCACTCCCATCACTCCTGTGTTCACTGATCAGAGTTTAAGTTTAAAAAGGCTAATTGATGGTTAGAAAACCCTTTTTGCAATTATGCTACTGCCATAAATTTCCGTGTTTTCCATAAAACCAGCTCAGTGACCCCAAACTTTTGGACGACGGGGTGTTCTTTATTGGCGGCTTTTCCCATAATTTCAGGATATGAAGGAAGAAAGCGAACGTGGAAGAATTGCCCCCGGCGAACGTTTTGGGGGCAGATTTTTGATGTACCTGCCAGCTGGTGTCGGAGGCCTCCTGCGTGTTGGCTAGCAGCCTCTGAAGTGTGGCCAGTTTCTGTTCCAACATCTGTTCTCGATGTAAGGCCTCCTGAAAAAGAGAAAAAAAGATGGAAAGTCAGAATAAAATTTACCCGCAAGGCAGCGACATCGCGTCGGCGGGCAGAACGCGAAAAGATTTCATTCCGGGAAGTTTTATGGAAATTCTGCGATTACATGTAATAATATAATAATTCACACTTTTTAGCCATTAACGTGTTTTAGGCGATAACGCGTTACGTTGTTACAATTTCACGTGAAAAATTCAGAGAAAGATTCGGAGAAATTTATCAAAGTCTGCGAGCAGCGTAACACAATAACGGGTTTTTCTGTACTGCGCCACTGCCAAAGGCTGCGTTATTCGTTATACAGCCGGCCGCACAGAAATACCGCGTAATAAACAGCCGGCGCGAGGCGACGCGATGAGGAAAGCGCGTTACCTGCAGATACTGGGAGAGTTGGAAGAGTTCCTGAGAGTACATACTGGGAGTGTGAGCAGCAACCTGCGCAGGGATACAAGAACGCTTCGTTATTCCACCACTACCTCCCCAGCAATGCATCATGGGAGCTGTAGTTCACAAACCGCCGGAGAGCTTCCTGCTAACACTTGGATGTGATCAGTACAGGGTAATAAATACACAGCACAAGGGGCGATCTAACGGTGGGGAGGAATAAGGCGGCCCAAATCAAACACCATTAAAACCTTTTTATTTTGCCAGCACGATGCTCTGTAAAAAAAAAAAAAAAAAAAAAAAAAAAAAAACTGGCATCGGGCCAGGGAAAGAAATGAAAGCTTTTCCCGGGACGGAGCGAGGAGTCACTGGAGGTAAAGGAAAAACACGGCTCGGGGTGACGGGGGGTAAACGGGCCAAATCTCACCCCACATATTAAAAAAAGACACCGGGCAGCAGCGACAGGGGCAAGAAACCGTGTTTTTGGCAAAAAAAAAAAAAAGGCGTCGGGTTACAGAATCTTTCCGATCGTTAAGTATAGAGGTTCCGCTCCGTGCCGACACCTGACATCACAAACGAGCGGCCGATTGCGACCCCCCGGTGACATCACAGAGGAACACAATGACAGCGTCGGCACTCACCTTGTCCACGGGGCTGGGCAGCGAGGTCTGGATGACGCTGGAAAAGAAGAAAGGAAAAGTTTCACGCAGAGTTCGTGGCGGCGACGGCTCTGGAAATATTTAACCGGATCTGCTGGAGCGTCGCGGGTTAACCCTCGCAGGGAGCGCCGCAGGTTAACCCTCGCAGGGAGAGACGTTCACTCGGCCCCTGAACTCTCGCCTCCTCTTTTTTTTTTTTCGTTACAACTTTGTTCCACCTTTCTGTCCGCAAACACAGAGCCACGGAACTGGAGCGCCAAGAGTGCATTAACTAGTTACCTCCCAGCACTAGTTGGCGAACGCGCAGCTTAACCAGCTCGGTGATCGGGGGAGGGGGGACGCCGTCGCTCGGCGTGTTATGGACGCTCGCGGCCGTCCGGCGTGTCTCCGCTCGCTCCTCGTTATGTAACAGAGTTTGTGGTTTTCTGTTGTGACACCGGAATTAACCGGATTTCTTTTAGGACCAAGTTAACTCTTTCAGAGCCGCGCGATGTCAAACGGGAAATTAGAATATAACAAAGATGGATATAAAGGGGAGGGGGTCGGAGCACAGCGAACACTGCTGGCGGGGGGGGGATTGGAGTGTGGTGGACGCTGTCGGTGGGGGGGTGCGCCACGGGCGGGGGGGGGTGTTCAGTCGAAGTGCGGCGCGCGGTTTCAGAACACAATTCTCAGAATCCGACGCTGGCCTCACATCCAGGGGTATTTCCTCCCCAGGCACCCTGAATATATTTTATAGTTCGAATCATTCAGGCGACAGACCTGAGCCGATAATCTGATTTTAGCAATTCTCACAAATCCACAGATTTCTCAGCTTGTGACCAAGACCGGACCGGATCCACTAAACCGCCCATTAACCCCAAACACTAATGGGTTAACCCGGCGGTCTCTGCCTGCCTGATGCCCCCCATACACAGCAATGACTATACACCCAGGCGTAAGCGGCACGTCGCGCACCCCCGCTCCGGGGAACGTTTAGTTGACGGCCACCGATGGATTGTGGGGATTAGAGTTGGAAGCAGCCTTACTGCCAGACGCCCCTCGCTATAACACGGCCGTCCATACGCTGTAACGGAGCCCCACTGCGCACGCACGGCTATCCCAGCGATTAACAACAACCGCATATACACACACTACACACTATACACACACACACTATACACACACACACACACACACACACACACTACACACACTGCCGATGGGGTGAAGGTCACTTAGCTGGCGCCGGGGTTTAGTTATTCGCAGCGAGATTAGGATCAGAGCCAACACTTCGGGATAAAACCAAGTCTCATTCATCACAAAGGTCGCAGAAAATCAGCAAAACGTCTCATTCTTACCAAAACTATACACAAAAAGCTGCGTTTGTTAAAAGCTTCCATTACAACCCATTTAGCACTACGACACCTATCACTCCTCAGCCGGCGTCACGCCGAGGGATCACTGCGCAGGGGAATTAGGATTATTTATAGATTTATATGTATAGCGCCATCTTATTCCACAGCGCTGTACAACGGGTAAAGCGGACATAAGTACTGCATCCCAAAACAATACAACTAAAGACGAGGAGGGCCTTGGTCAAAGAGCTTACAATCTAGGTATGTTTGAATTAACTCGTTCTCTGCCTCGGTGCTCCGACCTTCCCAGAGCAAAAAAACCATTAAAGCAGAAATCCCGCGGTTACTACCCGTCCTGCACAGCAGAGGGCGCCGGCACCTCGGGGGAGAGAACCCAACCTGCTTGCACCCTAAAGCAATTGTTCTGAAATATCAAATGACTCCATGATTACTTTGGGGCAATTTCAGCGCATTTTAGCATTTAAAAAAAACACAAAAATACTGTTTATGGGACATATTTCTAGAGGAGCGAAGGAGCAGCGGACAGTATCTATCCCCGGCAGCAGAGCTTCACGCTCGGTATCAGTGGGACTAAAGCCGAAATAAGCGGAAATACCAGCGTGGCGTCCGGTGGCAGAACCCGGGGCGCGCAGGGGGGGGCAGTTTTGTGGATCGGCGCACGCGAGCATTTCCCAGCACACACATCTGCATCGCAATAAAGACGAGCGGAAGGTCGGACTTACTCTGAGCGCCGCCGGGTCTCCAGGCCATCGGGTAGGAAGAGCTTTACTGTGGACACTATGCAACCATGGGTCACTGCCAGGGGAGGAAAAAATAAATAAATAAATCAGGCCTTAAACACACAGTCGTGGCTGTAACGGCAGCCGCGCCAAGCTATGCATTTCCCGACCACCACTAGCCCACCCTCGCTCCTTTCATTATCATTATTTAGATGGCACCAACAAACTCCGTGGTGCTGTCAAACTCCACGGCCTTCCAACGCGTTTTCACCCCGTTAAGGTCACGCGAGGGGTTAATGTCCTTACCTTTCCTGGTATTTTCAGTGACGTCTACCCCAAACTGGATGATGTCCCCTGAGAGGATCTCGCAGGGCGGGCTCTCCTCGGACCCCCGGCTCAGTCTCTGGCTGTTTATGAAGGTGCCGTTACTGCTCTTAGTGTCTTGGAGATAGAACTGCGGAAAAAAAGCACAAGGAAGCGTCTTAACGCGGAGTCACCTTCCCCAGGGGCTCCGGGATTAGGGGGTCCCTCAGAGTTCTCCAAAACCCCCCCTAAAGACGAGGGCAGGACTACCCAGCTACGGCGAGCGGCCCCATCCTGGGAACAGCACCAAAAACATCAATAAGAACGTAAGCTCTTGAGCGCAAGGCCCTCGCTATCTTTTATCGCGTGTCACGTTTATCGGCTAAAGCGATCGTCGCGATGAGAAGCCGTGATTTCAACGGATTATTAGAAGGACGCGCGGCGGTTTTGTGAGATGCTCGGCAATCGTAGGGTTAATGGTTTAAAAAGCTTTTCATTTGTTTGTGTGAATTTGGCCCCCCCCCAAAAAAATGTATGCGCAGCGATGGCTCGTCTACTAAATACACAGACGTGAGAGCGGCGACGGCTCCGGTTACCAGAGGGGGGGGTTGGAGGCCAGAGAGCGGCGCTGGGGGTCACATGGAGCAGAACCGGGTCAGGTGTCATTCGAGGACAAACCACAAGAGCGAGAACGGAGAGCGGCCACGGTGCGGGGTAACCGGCAGGGGGGGGGGGGGCACACGCTCGGGCTGAGCAGGGAAAGCTCGTCCGTCACCGGGAGGCAGAAAGCAGAAGAGGCTTGTATCTCGCGTTATACACCGCAGCGGAGACCACCACGCTCAGAGACCACCACTGACAGATATTTTAACGGCGGGGGGGGAGACACTTTAAAGAGATGACAAGCTGTCCATGGCAGGCCCATCACACAAAGCAAGAGCCAAAAATGACCCAAATATTACCGGACTCCACAGAAAGCTCGCGGCTTTATTATCCATTTAGCGGGCAGACGCCTACTTTGCCCCTCAACGGTTAAATGTTTAAGTCGGGGACACAGCAGGGGAGGAAGTCCAGCAGGGGCTCCTGACAGCGGAGAGACGGATGGGGCCGAGGAATTCACACAACAAACAGTCCCTGGAGAGGTTCGCGGGAGGCAGCATTCCAGGCACTGACCCCGGGGGATCCATCGCTAAACGCAGCGCCAGCGGAAGGAAAAATGAAGTCATAGAAACCCAGTAACCTGCCCCACTCCTCTGGGAGGGTCTTACCCCACGGGGGCGGCCAGGGGGGCATCTATCAGAGACCTCCGGAACAGGTGGAATTTAATTGTAAGCTCTACTGTCAAGGAGAGAACCGCCTGCCGAACGAGTGGGTTAAAAAAACATTTAAAGGGGGAAATAACGCGAGCCATTGGGCCACCCAGACCAGTAATTCGGTGCCAAACGCGCGGAAGACCCAGCTGGGCACAAGTGGTGCTCTCCGCATTTAATGCCCCCAAGGCCCGACATTCTGGGGTATATATCGCTGTATTTACATATTAACGCCTTGTGGCCTGGAACAGCGCGAGACACAACGGACTGAAAATTCCTGAAAAGTGCAGAAATATCAGTTTGCAGCATAAAAACCGCAGCCGACATGCGCGACCCCCCCCAGCTGCAAGCGAGCTGCGAATTAATGCAACAAGAACAGCGCATTAAACATTAAAATTTGCCCGGGTTATTTATAGAAATGGCAATAATTAATTAATTAGCCATCGGGAACAAACATTGTTTTTACAGAAAGAACCCCGAATGAGCCGGCGGCAGCCTTCAAGCCGAGTGCCTGCGCAGCCAAGGAGCACCCAACGCAATCCGGCAGCGCACCGCCTACCCCGCCGCACTCTGGACGCAAACACAGATTCTTTAGGGTTCGGCTCAGGCAGGGAACGGCCGCGGGAGACGCATTATTTACTAGTGAGGTCCGGGCCGCCGGCTCGCAGGGACGGGCCACACTCAGCTCTTCATTCATGAGTCATCTCCTGAGTCACGCTGGGCGCAGCTCTCACGGAACGCGGAGAACACGACCCCAAATCACGAGGATTAACACTCAAAGTGCTTCGGTCCATTCGCAACAAGGCAGGTGCCACGGGCCGCTTCGGACCACCGACCCGCAGCTGAACCCCCCGAGCAGAACATAAATCAACAACCCACAGGAAAAAAAAAAAAGTGTCGCCGAAGGGCCGAGAGGCAGGAGATTCCATAAACGTCACCATAACCGATATTTCAGCATTCCTTCCACCGCAAGAGAGCTAAATATACGTTGTGTAATCGTGGCCAACCAATAGGAGCGCTCATTCAGCACGCAGCGACGCCAACCAATAGGAGCGTTCATTCAGCACGCAGCGACGCCAACCAATAGGAGCGTTCATTCAGCACGCATCGACGCCAACCAATAGGAGCGCTCATTCAGCACGCAGCGACGCCAACCAATAGCAGCGTTCATTCAGCACGCAGCGACGCCAACCAATAGGAGCGTTCATTCAGCACGCAGCGACGCCAACCAATAGGAGCGTTCATTCAGCACGCAGCGACGCCAACCAATAGGAGCGTTCATTCAGCACGCAGCGACGCCAACCAATAGGAGCGTTCATTCAGCACTCAGCCACGCCAACCAATAGGAGCGTTCATTCAGCAAGCTGATGTTTTATGTCAGCGGTTTGGTTGTGCTGCGCATGAATGTCCCAACACTGAACCCCCTCCCTGATTGGCTGCTCACCGTTGCACATCTTTGTAACGCGTTTTATGAGCTGCGCAGGAAAAGGGTTTCTAAGAGTTAATAGAAGAGACAGAACTTCACATTTTCTTTTACGGTGTCTCCAGAAATCGGTCATGCGCGGCATTAACTACATCGGCACCGTATGTCGGTAACTTCTGTGTTACTTAAACGCCAAGTTTATTTTTTGGTGAAAGAGCCGCTTTTAGACGTTTAATTGCCTCCGGATCCTGAGTCATCGGATAAGAAACGCTTCCGTGTAAATGTTTAACAAGCAGTAAAGCAAAGGGCATCCGCGTTACGTAACGGAAGAGATGCACCGGCCCGGCTCCACGGCGCAGCCCACCGGGCAACGCACCGCACACTGGCTGGACCCCGCTTAATGCAGTCACACAACATACATGGGGACGTTATTGGGGTTCCCGTGTCCTGGGGGCACACTTTCTAAGACTGAAGTCTAATAATTACAGGCAGTTACAGGATCGCTGCCCCCCCCATCCGACAATCACAGAAATCATAAAGACGTTGCCAAAGTTCTCTCGGTTCAACGAGTTTTTACAGGTTGCTGGAAGGACAGATATGAGTGAAAGTTCATCAAGTCCCTGCAAGTCTCCCGACGAGCGCGTTCTCCCCGACACGCCAAAAAACACGCCATCTTGCATGGAGGACACACATGGAGGACACGCCTCTTATTGCCATGTCGCGGAATTTCATTCGGAAACAGAAGAGCTTGCCGCAGCGGGGTTTTATCGCAAGCAGTCTAGAACTCGGGGGCTGAACCGGTGCCGCAAGCAGGCGACCCGAATACGCATATATAGTGGAAGGATGGTTTGCAAACATACAAGGGTGAGGGGAACATGGCTAACACGCCCAAGGTCATACGTGTGCTGTGTAAAGTTTACTCTGCACGTGAGCCGCACTAACAGGAAACGCTCCGGCGGAAGCCGTCGGGAACCGGCAGGAATTCCAAGTTTATTTAAAGAGTATCCTGGTGGGAAAGCGAGGCCCCCGTTACCTACAACACCGGCCGGGACCCTGCATTCATTAAACCAATAAAGTACCTCGCAGGTAACGAGGCCGGTAACAACACGTCTGCAGCCGGAAACATTTTACCCCGCGGAGCGGACCGGGGGGTTTGCTGGGGTATTAGTGGAGAAGGAAGGGGGTGCCAGCGGAGACACCTTCTCAGAATAAGCAGAATAACAAAACGCGCTTTGAAAACGGATCCGACGGAAGGCGACTCGATACGAAGTAACAGACAAACCTTTACAAAGCTCTCTCAAAATATTTCAGGGCAAAATAAACACCAAGACGAAAAGAAAAAGAAACCGAGCAGATACCCTGCCCCGACCCCCCCGCCGTTCACACCGGGGCGGGTATTTACCCGAAACTGCCAGCCAGGAAACCATGAAGCCAACGAGCGCCGGGGCGGCAAGCGACGGGGGAAATAAATAATGAAAGAGAGTATAATGCGGTCATTTCTGCCCAAATCATTTAGGGCAGAGTATTAATTAATTATTATGAGCTATTATTGTGTTTTCTGGAAGTCATCCTTCTGTCGGCGACGAGCGCAGCTGCCGACCCCGCGTGGCTCGGGATGCTGGGGGTGTCTGGGAGCAGCGATCCGGGGAATCGCCGGGGACATCATTCTGCGAAACGCGGCGTCTGTTCCCCTCTGGCAGATGACAAACTCGGAGGGGGGGGGCAACCCCCCATCAAAATCGACCCCCCCCCCCCCCGTCAGATCACACCCCCCTCCCCACGCGTGCGAGACAATGCTGCTTTATTTTCTGCTCCGCTGGGTTTTTGTACAACAGACTTCTCTAAAAGTCTGGGTCAATGGAGACGGGCGTCTGTAACCCTTTCCACGCCAACAGCTCACAGCACACGGAAGGGTTAAACCTAGATCATACCCCCCCCATCTCTGTACTACTAATAATAATTATATTATTAATATTTAATGCACTTCACCATCTGAAGCGGGACAGGAAAGCCCGGGGGGGGGCTCTCGGGCGGGCGGCAGATGGGGAAGCCCCGCGTAACGAGGCAATCAATCCAATTACACATGGAGGGCACCGAGGGCTTGAATTACTAAGACGCGCTCCAAGGGGTCACACGCGGTCAGGGCAGCTCGGGAGCCTCTCGACAACAAACAAACCGCACCGCAAAGCAGATCTCTCCCCAAACGCAGGGGCAGGAATAAAGTCTTCAACGCTGCCCGGGGTAAACGAGCTCCCAGAATAACGTCTGCCCCCCGAGAGGGCAATTTATTAATAATGGCTTATTAAAGAAAAATGAAGACTCGTCCGCATGTATCGCAGCAGAGACGCGCTACAAACGCTAAACACGCTACACGCTACACATCCTCCATATCCAACACACACAGATTACACCAAGTCGCCAATTTCAATAACTTTATATCATTTAGGAATCAAAACCTTTAGGTTAAAAATGTGCGGCTATATATAAAACAAAGAGGATCCGGACAAAGGGTTAATTATATCTATACGTGCGACTTTATACTATAGACCCATAAATTAATGCGTATATCCAGGAGGCAGAAAGTTTCAGGTACAGCGTAAAGCTCCCTGTCCACGCCGGCCCCTGCTCTGTAAGTTCTCGTTACCCCGAAGCGGCCCTCGGTACGAGGAAGACGGGATTAGAACCCAGGGTGCGGCTGGAACCATTTTAACTCCGCAACTGCCAGCGCAATAAAAACCATATCTTCAGTTTTTATCTAATCCCAGGTTAAAAAAAATGAACCTGGAACCGTTAACCTTTTGAATGCTGGAGCCCTGAGCATTCACACCTCGGACGGACACACTACGGGGTGCGGCGGGTCATTTCTCTATTGCATTGAGAGTTGGCCCCTCGCCGCTGGTGCCGTCCCGGCCCGTGACACCGGGGGGGGGGGTTGGGCACTGCTTGAAATACCGCAGAACGCCCACCCATTCCGACACTGATTGTTACACGATTCTGCCCGTCCGATTTGGTCGATAACGTCACAAGCAAACTGATTCCATGCGCAGCTATAGAGTATTCTATACACTGAAACGCCTTCCCCTAAAGTCGGCTCGCAGCGGGACCAGATCCCCCCCCACAGGGCAGGGCGAGGCACCTACCTTGACCTCTACCCTTCTAGGGGCTGGCTTTAACCACATTTGACATATGCCCCGCCCACTTATACCTGAACACCGCCCAGTTTCACACAGGTGCCACCCATCGCTGCCTATGAAAGTTTTTCTCCTGACTCCTAACTTTATTTTATACTCGTCGTTATAGAACCTTCCGGTCCCCGTCACATAACCCCAAACCAACCACACTCCTAAACGCACAATATTTCTCCGTCGCGTCAGAGAGCCGCTTTTACCGACAACCCACCCACCATCGCCGGCCTCGATCCTCCCAGAACAAACGCCTCGTCCCAAATGCTTCCCGATATTATCAGGACACTCGGCGCTCTCGTTATAATCTCATCTCACCCCCTTAACGGCGGCCGTCTCTCTCGGTGATGTAAACCGTCCTAATCTCTTATTTTATGGAATAAAAACAAATCCACGTAAAAGTTGCTTGCGGCGCGCTGTGTGGGATTCCACGCGGATTGTTACTGCAAGCGAGAAGAAAACTTTCATTAATCTCCCGCAATAACTTTCTTTCTTTGGGCTTTGAATCGTGAATTCTTGTCGATACCAAACCGGGTTCTTACGGAATCCCCATATCGAGAGCACGAGCTCCTGACGTTATCTGCTTGTTTATTGAAACACCAAGCGGGGACTGCACCTCGAACGTCGGAGAGTCCGAGAAGCCGGTAACCCGGGACAACCGGCAAACAATCTGGTTTTAACGGATGTTCCAGCCGCCCTCTGCGTTACTAAACAGAACCAGGGATCCGACGCGGATCCCGAGCAGCCGCTTGCTGGCACGGTAATCCATGCGGCGGTTCGACCTGGTGCCGGGGATGCTGCCGGGGACGCTGCCGGCCCGTCTCTGCCGCTTAACTACTCCGTTTCAGAACGAAACAAAGGAAATCAGGTTCTCTCGCTGGTAGCGCGGCTGTAACCGTAACCAAACCGCTCTCCCCGAGCTTAAAATTCCAGGGCTAATCGGTAAAACCTGCCGCTCGGCTCCGCCGTAACAGCCCGACGCCGGCCGGCAAACTCATCTCTGTCTACCCATCAACAGGACGTCGGAAGAGAGCGAAGCCTACGGAGCCCCCCCTCTAACTACCGGATAATCCCGCGTCCCGCTCAGAGATCGGGGTCGTTACATAAATCACAACGAATAAACTCCAGCCCAGCGAGTGACTTTCTGTCGCGATATCAACGGCACGGTGACGAAATCACAACGACGCAGCCAATCACGTAACAGAGATCTCTCCACACGCAAACCATTTCCTTCCTGCCACTGACAAAGAGACAGCCGGAGTCCCTGCGATCATCGCACTCTCACGAGACAGACACCCTGCAAAGCAGGCAACAAGAGCCAGAAGCCCATCGCAGGACGTCTCGACGAGCTAAATGTCTAATAACCGGATGTCTTAACACGAGACATATAGCGACGAGTTCATACGCCTCCTGGACCCCCGTAGCCCCCGCCGGAGGCTTTCCTCCTCTTATGAGAAGTCACAGACACCGGCGGGTATTTTGGAGCCTCGGTGGGGGACGGGTCCGGTTACCGCGCTGTGGAATTAGAACTGTCCAACCCTTTAGAGAAAAAAAAAAAAATGCATGTTCCATACAAAACACGGATACATGAACTAATTCCTCCCCAAAGCCACCCACGGAGGTTTCACACCCTGCCCCACAGAGCGGTTTATATAAAGCGATCCACGGGCAGGTCTCTCCGTCCTGAAGGCCCCCACACATTCCTGTGGATCTACGGAATCGCCAGCGGGACGGCACTCTGGACTACCGATCTTTGTACCTCGCTACAGAATACGGTGGCGCTATCTTAAACAATAAATAATAACATTGCGGGGGGACGCCGTGACGGACCGCGAAACCATAACGGCGTTCACTAAAAAAATACTCGCTGGGATTCAAATCTGAGTAATAATTCCGAAATAGATCATTATCAGTATTAATTATTAAACGTATGCTAATATATGCTAATTTATGCTATCAGGCAGCGCAAAACTCCAGGAAGCGGCTGCTGTACGGAGCATCTAGACGCGCGGCGGCTGGAGATCGCCCCGTCCCGCTCCTTTAACGCCCTAACCGATGGTATAATAAAAGCCCCCACGGGGTATTTACGACAATGTTAAAGGGTCACAATGACTGGAGGGTGAAGTCGCGTCTTGCTCGGAAGACAGCTGGCGGTGTAAGTCACACCACGACATACATTTCCATTTAAAGGAGATGGTATGGAAGGAACCCCCTGCTGACCCCAGCACATCCAGAGGGCCAACCAGAGGGCCGTGTCGCCTAGACGGAGGGCCACTGAACAGGAAGTACAATTACTTTATCATATGGCGGCAGCTGCCGATTACCTTGCCAGTCTTATGGTCGAACCAAACGAGCGCGTGGTTCCTGGACAGCACCTTGCAGTCAAAGGTGGCATTGTTCTGCGCCGGGCGGCAGCGGGCGACCGAACGGCCGATCTTGACCGGCTCATCCAGGTAGACATGTCGCTCCTGGAACGGGTGCGAATTAGGGCGGCAGGTGAATATCGCCAAGGCTGAAGGCATCTGGGACAGCGTGGGGCGGAGGGTCTCTGCAATCGGGAACGAAGTAACTTGGTCCGGGCCACCCTCTGCCGGACTCGCCAGACCTCAGCAAATTCCGCTGCCGGAGGAATCACCGAATCATAACACGCTGGGGCTCAGTCTGTAAACTACCCTTCCAGTGCCCCAGCCAATGCCCCATACTGGTCCCATAGGACAGTCCACCACTAGCGGCTAAGAGTCCTGGGCCTTCCGTTGTCCAGGCGGGGCACTTTCACTCCATCCTCGGGAACAGTGCAGATAAGAGCTGCCAGCCTGGGAATTGCCCTGCCTGGGGCATAAACTGCCGGTGAGGGGTAAACACTTCCTGTAAACAATGTATTGCCCTCTCTGGTGGGAGCTGATAGATACAGGCCTGTCACATACAGCAGGCTCTTCCTATCCCCATGCCCAGCCCGGGGCAGATGTCCAGCATAGAGGGGGCAGTTGGCTCTGTGCGCCTGCCCCACCTGGGGTGCAGGGGTAAATCTGACAGGTGGCTGATGCAGTCACTGGGCCCTCGGGTGACTGGGAATATCCTAGAGGGCAGGGAACATCCGTAGGACCCCCGGGGGTTCAGTATCACAGAGGCCTTTGGAGGGGGCCAGGCCCGGGGTCACCCCAAAGCAGGAGTTCTGGGGCCCGGCAGCCGGTGACGGGGTTCCGGAGGAGGGTGGCAGAGGCAAAAACTGCACAGCGCGGGGACGGGCTCCTGTATCGCGGGGACTCACGGATCTCGCGCTGGGTCACGGAGTGGACGGGTTATGCCAGTTGGGCCCCACCGAGCTCCCCTGCCTCCCGCGCCGCCATGCTGAATCCGAGCGACCGGCCTCCTGCGTCACCACACCAAGGGGGCGTAACCTGTGTGAAGGCGGGTAGAGTGACGTCGGCGGCGGCCAACCGGTTCTCGAGCCCTTCCTCGCCGCTTCCCCGCCCATTGGAAACTGTCAAAAGAAACAGCCCCAGACTCTAAGGAGGGGGGGGGGGGAGAGGATCGGATCTCACCCCTCCCAGGGCTAAATCAGGGGATCCCACCCCTCCCGGTGCCAAATCAGGGATCTCACCCCTCCTTGGGCAAAATCAGCGGATCCTACCCCTCCCAGTGCCAAATCAGGGGATCCTACCCCTCCCGGGGCTAAATCAGGGGATCCCACCCCTCCCGGGGCTAAATCAGGGGATCCCACCCCTCCCGGGGCCAAATCAGGGATCTCACCCCTCCTTGGGCAAAATCAGCGGATCCTACCCCTCCCGGGGCAAAATCAGGGGATCCTACCCCTCCCAGGGCTAAATCAGGGGCAAAAGTTAGGTAGTTCCCATTTGTCTGGTGAAAAATCCCCGACGCGTTTTGCAGGCCACACGGCGGCTGACGTTTTGGCACTTTTCTGGTGAATTTGGTTTCACAATGTGACAGAAATCCTCGTTTTAACCCTTCAGATAATTCCGCCAGGACTATCCAGCTAATGCTAGCAATCAGAATCAAAGCCCGAGCTCGTCAAATAACGGTATCATGAAATGTGCTTCCGAGCGTCAGCTCCTCGGGTTGCACGACATTCAAATTCAGCAGTTTTGTTGAAAAATGAAAGAATTATTTCTGGGCAGGGTTTGAAAAGTAATAAAAATGTTGATTCTGGTGAGTCAGGTATTTGAGGCCGGGCCCTAAAAAAAAGTGCAATAAATTAAAAGGAAAGGCGGTGTTTTGAAGAAATTGATGTAATAAGTGATTGTGAAGTTCTGTGGTGAGCCCTGCGGCGTAGATACGAGGGGGAGTAGTTAGTACAATACTACAGAGTCAGTGGGAGGTGGCCCCGACCCAAATCATTCACTGTGAAGCTTGGCAGATGGAACGAGTCCGTTTGTCTGCGTCTCTCCAGGGACCCCCGGAGAAAACATTGAGTAACCCACGGGGGGCCGTATAATCAGACTAGGCAGCTGCTTAGGGGCCCCGTTGCGCTACAGGGCCCCCTCGGAGGATTCCTCAAGTGTTGATATCATTATAATGGATCTTGCTCACTAACTTGCATAAGAATTATCTTTTTGCCCCCCTGAATCATTTTGCCTAGGAAGCCCCCCGGGGTAACCCTTAGAACTTGTTGTGCTGCTGCCTGGTCGCTTGCTTTCTTCAAATAACTCCCTCCTGGCATTTGCGGGGTTAAACCCCCTGACTGCCTCATATTAAAAATCCCCCGAAAAATTCATATACCCCTGTCCTGTGCATCAGATCTCTCCTTTAGGGTAACAAAAAATGCTACGTAAGACCCCCAGTCGGTGCTTTTCCTCAGAGTATGTTATGGTTGATCTCCCTGCTTGAATGCAGGTGACTCAATTAATTGTATTTTTTAATAATGAGAAGTTATGGATCCAGGACAACCGGTATTAGCACCATTTGGTGAGCCACTACATGGGGCTCTGAAAGGGTTAATATTTTCGGGGCCCGCTCGCTTTGGGGTGGCCCATGATGTTACCCCTATTTTCACGATCTATACTGGACGATCATTCCGAGCGCCCAGGGTGTCCCGGAGCATCTCGGAGCCGCGGCCGCGGCGGTGGGTTACACCTCCTGGATGGGAAGAAGGGCTCATGTTGGGCCCCTGCACCCTTCCCCCCCTCGGTGGGGGTACGGCTGTCGCCATGAGCCCGGGCCGGACCCCAATCCCACGAGGACTGACGGTAACTGCCGAGGATTCCAATCTATTCCGCCGATTAACCCGTTCTTCCCCGTTATGGATCACAGCTACATCCCAGAACCCCGCTCTCGGGGGCTCTCTAAACTTTATCCGGGCCGTTCCTAAAATATCGTTTTACGGCCAGAGAATTAATGACAAAAGAGTGTTTTCAATTATTGTTACGAGCTGAAAGCCCCGGAGAGGTGGGCGGTAAACGCGCTCCACTTTAACATCTAGACGCCGAGGAGAATTTGGAGTTTACGTGACGGAAAAGGTCACCCGACAGATGTTACCGGATGATCTCCTCTTATTGGTGATAATTGGGGAGAGTTCCGCGTGACCTCACTCTAAACGAAGCTCTATTAGTGAATAAGCCGGCGGGGAACGACTGGAGACCAGACGAGTTTAACCGGGAATTATACCTAAAATAGGTTGGCCGTAACCACACAAGGCTATAAGCATCCAGTGTGTGTAAAAACAGCCCTCGTCACCCCTTTGGGGTCCGCGAAAATGTCACTTTGTATCATTGGGTGGTGGGCTAACTGGGTGGCCATCAACTTGACCTTGAGCTGACCTTTCTCTGGACAACTCGATCCTAGAAAGAAGTTCTCCTGGGTTGTGCTTAAAACAGCCGGGACAACAAGAAGTTGGAGACCAAGGACGCTACATCCTCAACCCGCAATACGTCGACGACCGTCTCCAACCGTTCTAATAACGATGATGTAATAATATTTCATGAATCCAGGTTAAGGGCTCGGGAAGGAATCCTGCCCAGCGAGTGACACTGATTTATACCTCGATGCACCAGGCGTGTCGGCCACATTTTTGCATTGCGTCTCATCTCCGCTGCGTGATTTCCCACAGGTGGCACAGCTTGCAGTTTGGTTGTAGTTTTTTAGGCTTTGCCCTCACCCCCCCCCCAGGCTGAGAGCTTTGCCCTCACCCCCCCCAGGCTGAGAGCTTTGCCCTCATCCCCCCCCCAAGGCTGAGAGCTTTGCCCTCAACCCCCCCAGGCTGAAAGCTTTGCCCTCACCCCCCCCCAGTCTGAGAGCTTTGCCCTCTTGCCCTCACCCCCCTAGGCTGAGAGCTTTGCCTCACCCCACCCAGGCTGAGAGCTTTGCCCTCCTGCCTCTGTACCTGAGCTGCTTTGCCCCCCTCCCCTTCTTCCTCATTGTCTGACAGGTGCTGGCAGAGGCAGCACTTCCGCCCGGTCTTCCTGCGCTTCGCTGCATCATTACCCCCAGCCCCGAGTCGACGGCTCTTGTTGATGACGCTGAGGTCTCGGTGTATTGACGGATGGATGGCGGCTCGCCGCGGATAGACATGTCGGGTGATGGGGTGGAAGCGCCCCCGGGGGACCCCGTGTCCCTCCCCTGGGACCGCTTCTCTGGCTGGCTGCACTGTATCTGTGTGGTGGGCTTTGACCTGGAGCTGGGCCAGACTGTGGAGGTAAGGGGGGCAAAAGAAGCCAGCAACTGCCTGCAATACCCCAAACCCAGGCCCTGGGACCCCACTCTGCCAGGCGGAAGTAAACAGGTGCCCGGAGACCCCAACCTGCCAGGCCAATAAGGAGGCTTTGGACCCCAACCTGCCAGACAGGGCCATGCAGAATGTTCTGGCCTCCAGTCCCAACAGGGACCCCCAACCCACAGACAGACTCTGCTGGGGAATTCTGTGTGGCGTGGCGCTGTTGTCGGCGTTGCGCTGTTGCCGGCGTTTCGCTTGCAAATGCATCTTTTTAAATGTGCTGCTTCAATTCATGAATTTTTAATTATTTCCCGTTAAATGGTAGAAAATTTTCTTACGATGTCAGAATTTCTTTGATTAAACTCTGGTACAGCCATGATTGACAGGTCTGCATTTCAAGAGCTACTGCAGCGGCTGCAGGACTCGGCGGTCTCTGTCGTCTGAATATCTCCTGTCACTCATTGGTATTTGAAAGGCTTCAGCTTTCTCTGCAGCCAATCCTACGGGTGTAGCGTTCATCCTCCATCATACAGGATGTTATGTGCTCTGAAGAGCTTACAATCTAATTCACCAATCAGTAATCTAACAGTGTTAATATCTGGTGGCAGGATTGGGGGGGGGTTTAGAGGACACGTCGCTGGCCTCAGAGAGTAAATATTAGCGATTCCATCCGCCACCAGGAAGACGTGGCCGTGTTTGGCTTCGGGGAAAGCTGCTTTGCTTGCCGACAGCTTGTGGCCTCGGACCTTTAAGTCGGGACCTTTAAATAAGCCGCTGCTTCTAGAACGTATCTGCCAGAACTTTGTGTTTTCTGTGCGTTTTCGCCGCTCTCCGCGGATCTTCTAGAACCCCGAATCCCAATAAATATTACGTTTTTGGCCTCAGACTTCCTTAACCTGCCGGACTTTCCTCGTAGAAATCCGTGTCTGCCTGATAAGTCCCGCCGGTGCCATCTAACTATAACCAGTGCTCTGTAAAAGTAGCAGGTATGGAATAAGTGTGACATCATCCTGTAACACCTCGGCGGTCTCTTCCTCATCTTGCTCTGAGAACGGTCGTTAAAGGGCACAGGGAGGCCGTTTCCTGGTGGGGGTCGCGCATATGTCTGATGGACCCCCCCCCCGGGTGTAACGAGGAGAGTTAGGGCAGGGAGAGTATAGACGGCGCAGGATGATCTTCATGTTCATGCGCAGAGTCTGAACCCGAATGACCTCCTGCGGTGACGCGGCGGCCCGAAGCGCTGCTGGGTTCTCGCGGCCGAGGAATTCTTTTCTTGGAAATCCAGGACGGACTTTGCCGCTTGGCTTTGCTGATGCAGCGAGTCGAGTCGTTGTGTAAAGGGGAGAGAATTATTATTCCGCTTACAGCCGGGGAGTTTCTGCTGGTTATTGCATAATAAACTTTCTAGATTGTAAGCTCTTGTGAGCAGGACCCGCTTCACCTTTTGTTTCTTTACCCATCATACAGCGCTGCGGAATATGGTGGTGCTATATAAATGAATAAATAATAACAGCCATTAAAAAACATCCGGCCCCCGTCTAGTCCCCCCCGTTTCTCCTGCTGTAAAGACTCAAACCTTAATCGGTCGTTGGTCTCGTCTTAGATTCAGGAGCCGTATGTCTATCCCGCGCATGTTTAATCCCCTCACTGTATTACCCTCTACCACCTCTGCTGGGAGGCTGTTTCACTTATCTACCCCCTCAGTAAAATCAAACCTCCTTACATTGCATCTAAAAGTATCATTTTGCTGTAATTGTGGAACTTGAACTCTTTCTTCATTTTTCTTGGCAAAGTTTAAATTGTGAATAAGAATCTTGGTAACAGAATGCAAATTTACCTGATTTCTTTATTTTTTCCTCCCCTGTAGGCGTTGTATCCCCCACATGCTAGGCTCACAGATAAAGAGGTAACATACAACATACATGTAATGCGTTCAACATGAACCAGGGATGAAGTCTCTGTTCTTTTATTACTTGTGATAAAAATATTCAAACATTTTTAGAGATTGTTTCGTTTTAAGATTTAACCTAAAAACAGAAGAAACTTTATTTATTAATTGTTTTATTTTATAATAATAATAATAATTATTATTTCTACCCGGAATTAACCTACGCAATTCTGGAATAGAATTCTGATCATTTACATTAATATAAAAGCCATTCATTTATTTTTGGAAAAAAATACAAATCACACAGGTCTTTAATTATATTTTATACTTTCTTTTTTCTTCAGAAAACAAGTATCTGCTATTTATCATTCCCAGACTCTAATTCAGGTAAAATGTCCTTTTATTCCCTAATTATTCTCCATGTTTTATGTAATATAAATATAATAATTATTCGTTCTGTTGGGGAGGGGGGTCATTTCCTATCCGTTGGTACATAGAGGTATCTCGTGTGAATCCGTGGTAATAGTGACCGAGCGGCCCGGAGAGAGCGTAGAAGTCCCCCTTTGGAGACTTCTTGTGTTTATTGTTTTTACCGTTATGTCTCTCTTTTTATGTCGTTAAGTGGATGTCACATTTTCTTCTGCTTGTTTGCTGTTAATGGAAATGATACCCAGTGGCGGTATTTAACCCGTTCCTCGCCAGAGGAGTTGGGATCGGACGGCTGTCTATAAACGTTTTAAATCCCTTTGGTTCTGTTGGCTTTGGGGATTTCTGGACGTTCCGGTGCTGCGGAGGTTTTACTGACCGCCGGATGTTTTTCTTTAGGATGTCTCGGAGACACTCAGTTTTGCTTCAGATTCCGGCAGGCGAGCGGCAGGAAGACGTCTCTGCACTGCGTCCTCGACCAAGCGGACCGGGACTCACCCGTTTATTTAAAGGTTTGGATATTTTGGTGTAAAATTATTTTTTTAAAGAAATGATAGTTTTTTTTTTCTTGTAACTAGTTGGAGGAAAAGCAAATAAAGACGGTAGAATCTAAAATAATGAGAAGCCGCTGACAACAAAAGGACCCTAACCTCAACCAATCGCTATAGAGCTGCTTGTGACTACGGTCAATGGCCCAGCCAATCAGTACGGAGCTGGCTGTAATTTTGGCCAGTGGCCCTAACATGAAAAACAACATTTTCCTTCTGTTTTTCTTCTTATAGAAAGACCCGGCCTGTTTCTATGGTTACGTGTATTTCCGACAAGTTAGAGACAAGACCCTCAAAAGGGGCTACTTCCAAAAGGTAACTATTGGTGACGGAGCCGTGTGAGACAAGCTTGTGTTTGATCTCTCCTGGATGTGCCGTCCATGCGTCGGGAAATGCGACAAACGACAGGAGGCCAATCGGAGCAGGTTCCCCCGACCCCCCCACCCAGTAAAGACGTCCGTCAGTTAAGATGTTGATTTTCGGATCGGGTCCTTTGTACGGTGGGCAGATTTTTGGTGCTAAACATGCATTTTTAATATTTCCTCCCCAGTCTTTAGTTTTGATCAGCAAGCTTCCGTACGTCACGTTTTTCCACGCGGTTCTGAAACAGATTGCCCCGGAGTACTTTGAGAGGAGCGACCCCTGCTTGGAGGCAGGTAAGCCGTGAGCGCCGCGGTCTCTTCTCATCCGCATGGGGTGTTCTGGGGCAGTGGGGTGACCCTGAGGAGGCAATAAACAGTCTGTGAGCTGGAGCCGGACTCTGATCGCAGCTGGTGACTCTGCCGCCGGCGGCCTCTTTTCCTGCGCAGGTTCATTGATTTCCAATCAGACTTTGGATGACTTTTCTGAGACGTGGCCTCTTGCGCTATAAACGATCAGCTCGGTTTACTTAGCGTATGAATAAATAATCCCCGCCGCGGTCTCTGTTGGGATTCGGCTCTTTAAATACTTGCTCGTAAATTCCCAGCTATTGTTCTGATTGATTGCTCTTTGGGCAGTAAATAATAGATACATTAAACCTCCTCCCCCTGGCCGGCCGGGCTATGTACCTGGCGTCAGACACCTGCAAATCCTCGCTGGCCTGGAGGGTTAAGCTTGAAGTGTACCACCAGTAGGGGGCGTTATTTGTGCCGGTCACGGATTTAAAGGCACGGCGTCTCTGATCACACAATCTCTTCCAGCTTGCAGCGACATTGACCGATGGCCGGAGCCGCTACCTGGAAAAACACTAAACCTGCCCATAATGGGAGTTGTGATAAAGGTAATTGAAAGCGGCGCATGTGCGCCTGCCCCCGGACCCCAATCATTATTCCGTGTGATTGCTGCCCCCTGTCCGGCTGGCAGTGATGAGTCCGGAAGATTAAATGGCCGGCTTCTGCCTTGCTTTAAATTCTGTCTTCGTGATCAATATAGCTGGGCCTGCGTAGAAATATTTCCTTATATTTAAGGTTAATCTACCCATAACTGTCTAAATAAAAGAAAATAATAAATAATTATATAAGAGGTCGAGACTGTGTGCCGCTGGCCGAGGAGCTGTCCGTAGGGCCATAGAAATGGCAGCATTAGTGGTGATGATAAGCGATGGAGCCGTCATGGATCTCTCCTCCTCGCAGACAGAGGAATAATCTTTGCTGCCGTTTATAAACCCGGAACGTACGGCGGGCGATTATTTCGTATAAAACTCTGTGATCTCTTTTAAGGTCCGGATCCCGACGCGTCTCGATAAACCCGGAACAACGCAGATGCTGGAGCTCACGCAGCCGGTACGGTGGAAATAGACTAATAACATTGTGTGTCGTGTCTGGATTAACGGTGTCCGAGTCCCAACGTGGCAGGCGGCCCACGAGGCTGACAGCAAGTTATGTGCGCTAGCCAATTCAGTCCAATGGGGCCGCCAAGGGGCCGCCATAAATGAATTAAGATAACTTTATGATTTGGATTTAAAGGTACCAGCTGTGGTAGTTGGATGGAAACATTCTTATCATTACTAATGACCTTAACTGAATTCATTTTAAATCCAACTCTGATGATGAATCTAAGCTCCGGGGGTCATTGAGCTAGAGCCCGACGCTAGAGCCCGACGCTAGAGCCCGACGCTAGAGCCCGACGCTAGAGCCCGACGCTAGAGCCCAACGCAGCCGGTCCGGTGAATATACACAGAATAAATGTTTCTCTTACGTGTAGTCGTGTGTTTCTCTGTCCCCTGTAGTCGGACGCACACATCTCGGTGACCTTGCCCACTGTCCATGAAGTCGATATTTTTAGGTAAGTAGCCCGGAGACGTTGGTCGCCTCTCGCTGTAACGAGGCTTTCGGATGAGTGCTGCCCGTACCCCGTGCGATAGGGCAATAATTATTAACAATAATAATTGTTTGTTCTTTCAGATGCTTCTGTCCGGTGTTTATCCACATCCAGTTACTGTGGGAACTCGTGTTATTAGGAGAGCCCCTCGTGGTCATGGCCCCCTCGCCCTCGCAGTCATCTGAGACGGTTCTGGCTCTTGTGGGGTGAGATAAAACGCGTCGTCCTGTCGCTGTTTTGTGGTTCTAGGAATTGATCTTTAGTCTGTAAGAATCCAGAGGATTTTTAACCAACAAACAATTAATCGTAGAGCGTAATAAACCCGTCTCGGTTTAATGGGGGGTGCCTTATCGCCCCACAAAGAGTGAAGTCCATTTCACAGTTATTTAAATGAGTGGACGTTCTGAGAGTCGGTGAACGGAGTGTGAGCGCTCGCACTCGGTTTTGGGTTCCATATCCTAGTGTTGTAATAGCGCCACCTGGAGAGGAGACTGAGCATGCGCCACGTTAATGAATCGCACCTGGGAGGCTTTCCAGATGGGAGCGAATCTCTTGTAACGTTCTGCATCCGCGTCGCGCAGGTGCATCGCTCCCCTGAAATACTGCAGCGACTACAGACCCTACTTCACCATCCACGACACGGAATTCAAGGAGTACACCACGCGGACGCAGGCACCGTAAGTACCCTGACTGCGCCGGGCGGTTGGGGGGAATATGACATCTCGCGCTCGGCTGACGTTGCTACGTGTGATTCCGGTTTAGAGCCTCTTTACTGTCCTTTCTGAGATTATTTATTATTGTTTATTATAGCGCCGTCATATTCCGTAGCGCTGTGCAATGGGTAGACATAACAAATAGCGTATAACGGAACAGGTGGGGGGGGCTTGCGCACAGGAGCTTACAATCTAGATATCTCCTTTAATCGTATTCCATTTTCACCCTCGTTTTTCAGGCCCTCTGTCATCTTTGGGGTCACAAACCCATTTTTTGCTAAAACTCTGCAGCACTGGCCACACATCATCCGCATCGGAGACGTCAAACTCGCAGGTAACGCTCGGCTTATTCAGGGCGTCACCGGGTGATGGTTCCACGGGGGCCGACGTCAGCCCCACGAGGAGTAAAATCAAGAAACGATATCGCAGTGAAGGCTGCTGTTAAAGATTCTATAGCGAAAACATAGGAGGGCGTCACTCTCTCTTAATGTCTGACTGGCCCTTTGTATTGAATTTTGCACCAACCCGGACGGGCTCACACAGCTACGGCTCTGTGTACGGAGAGGGGAGTGAGATGGGAGGGGCTGAGTATGCATGTATGTATGTATGTATGTATGTATGTATGTGAGAGTGTATGTATAAGTGTGCGTGTGAGCATGAATGTATAATTGTGTGTGAGAGGGAGTGTACGTTAACATGAGTGTGTGAGCGTGTGTGTATTAGTGTAAACGTGTGTCAGTATGTGAGTTAACTGGATGGTGGGGGCTGTTGGGGCCACTTGGCTTTTCCTGAACGTGCCAGCCCCCCCTGCTCTGTACCAAATGACTGTAGCCCCCCCACCACCACAGCATACGGGTTAATAAAGTGCTGTTTTCTAATTCACGCAGGAGATGTTCCCAAGCAAGTGAAGGTCAAGAAGTTAAAGAACCTTAAAACCCTGGACTCGAAGCCTGGTGAGTGTGTTTTTCCGCTCGTAGCGTTTGAGCTGAGTGCATGCGCGTCACTCACCAGCTTCACCTTCGCTTCCCTCGCAGGGGTTTACAGCTCATACAAAACGTACCTGAACCGGGACGAGGAGATCATCAAGCAGCTGCAGAAGGTATTCGGGCAAATCCAAAGAAAAATCCTGCAAAAAAAGCCCAAAAATATCTAATAATAATATTTATAAATAATAAGAATAAATAATATTTATTGTTTCTCTTCACGTCTCTCCTGTCAGGGATGTTCGGGGGTCTGTGAAGCGTATAAATCGTGTTCGCGGCTCAAAAGCCTGCCTTAGTTTGCCCCCTTCCTAGAGCTTTAACAATGTAACGTGTTTGGCCAGAACATATGACGAGCGTTCCCACGGTGCGACGTGTTTGGTGTTCTGAGGGATCGTTACCCTCTCTGCTTCCCGGTCTCTGCACTGGTTTTGCTGGGAGACGAGGCAGACAGTAAGCCGGATCCCAGTCCGCGCCGCTTGACGAAGCTCCTTCATGCGTGTTGCGTGTTTATTCAGGCCGGAATTCTGCAGCCAGAAACGCGCTGCGATCCCGAGCCGGAGACACGTTCTCTGGGCTTGGTCTGTAGGGGATGAGGCTCAGGAGCGGCGGGCGCGCAGGCTGAATGTTTTTCCTCCCCAGCTAATTAAATCGTGTTTATCCTGTGGATGAAAAGAATGGAATTCCCTCCCGACGCGTTCTCCTGTCTTTCAGGGCGTTCAGCAGAAGCGGCCTTCGGAGGCGCAGAACGCTATTTTGCGGCGTCATTTTCTTGAACTGACCCAAAGCTTCATCATCCCCCTGGTACGTGGCCTTCTCTCCTCTCCCTGCTCTCCTCTCCCTGCTCTCCCCTCCCGCTGCGTTTTATATATCTCCTCTGCTTCGTCTCGCGCAGGAACGCTACGTGGCCAGTCTGATGCCGCTTCTGAAAAGCATCTCCGCGTGGAAGGTGGGTGGTAGCGACGCGGCGGCCCGCGGGGCCGGTTAGTAACGCTGCCCGCCGGTCTTGCATCTCCACGTTTGTGTTGCAGAGTCCTCCTCAGCTGAAACCTTTCTGCCAAGAGGAGTTCATGAAGACCCTGGAGAAAGCCGGACCTCAGCTCACCTCCCATCTAAAAGGGGACTGGATCGGCCTTTACAGGTACTCGCCGCTCCATCGCTATGGTTACAGCACGGCATTCAGTGTATTCACTATGGCTGCCCGTATCGTGTAAATTGTCTCCGCTGTTTCCGCTCCTTTAAGGCATTTCCTCCGTTCCCCAAACTTTGACGGCTGGTTCAGAATACGCCGGAAAGAGATGACCCGAAAACTAGAGGCGCTTCACCTCGAAGCACTTTGTAAAGAGGTACCTGCTCATTAATATTTATTAAACAGGTAGAAAGTGGGTGGAGCCTGGTCAGGAGTGGGCGTAACCAACAGGGTTGGCATACGGTAGGCATTCGGCTCCTGAATCCAGCGAGGAGGAAGAGAAACGGTAAATGGTGGAAACGCGTTTCATTCCAATACTCACAAGTGGTTAGTATTCGGAGTATTGTGCTTCCCGTGTGACTGCGGCGTGTCATTGTGATACAGGAATTCTGTTTTATTCAGGATTTACCCATTTGGGTGGAGAAACACACAGAAGTTGAAGCCGTGGACCTGGTTTTAAAACTTAAAAATAAATTGGTAAGTGTGAAAAGAGCCTGTGGGGGTAAATCCCGCCATCAGAGACGTAATCCGCGGGCCGGGAGGGGGTTGCTGCGGCCTCATTCTGGAGACGGACGCGTTGAATGCTTCCTGCACGTTGTGCTTTCTTGCATCGTTAGGAGTTGTGCTTTCTTGCATCGTTAGGAGTTGTGCTTTCTTGCATCGTTGTGCTTTCTTGCATCGTTGGGCGCGCTGAGCTTTCTTGCATTGTTGGGCGTGCTGTGCTTTCTTGCATCGTTGGGCATGCTGTGCTTTCTTGCATCGTTGGGCACGCTGTGCCTTCTTGCATCGTTGGGCACGCTGAGCTTTCTTGCATCATTAGGTGTTCTGCTTTCTTTAAGCGCGTTCTGTTTTCCAGGTGCAGGCAGAGAGGGAACATCTCCCGGTGAAAGCGGAGACTTTGGAGAAGTTGCAGGAACACGTGGACACGATAATAGAGAAATTTCCCGAGGATCTGCAGGGAATCTTACTGAAAACCAACACCCCCTGATCAGCGGCGACGGGGAGGATCTCCCCCCAACGCAAGCACGAGGAGCTGCCGAGGAAAGGTCACCAGCGCCATACATAGCAACGCGTTTCTGGCCTCTCCCCGGGGCAGGGGGTCACACGAGGAAGGAAATAGAACGTCACTAACTCCCACTAATCACATCTCGCCACGAACAGCCTGCTGGATTAACCGCAAACCGCTACGTTTAGGGCCAAGGTCTAAATACGTACTTAGTTTAAGAGTCCGAGATGTCAGATCCTCCTCCTCCTCCTCGTCTCCCAGACGCATCAAGAACAAACCCCGCGGTCCTTAGAATGGGCATTAAGACGTTAACCCTTTACCTGTTCTGCTGTAGCCTAGAACGTTATTCACCAATTATGTTTTTTAGTTTTAATCAGCACAATCTGTGGTTCAATCAGTGCCTTTTATTGTGTACGTGATCTACCCCCAGTACCCCACAGAATGCCCAGTCTCCTCTTAGCGCCCCCAGGCCCTGCCCCGGTCACACGCGTGTCCTTGGATGCGGTAGATGTTGAATACGCTACAGATGGATCCTCCTAATCCTCAATTCTATGTAAATGAGAAATGCGTCTGAAAAAACAAAACTTTTTGTACTAAAACTGCAGATATTAACACAGATTTTATTTTTGGGGAGAATATAAGTAACCTCTTGTGTGCCAGATATAGCGGCCCCTGGACTATCTTGTTCCTACGGACCCCTTGTACTGTTTTCGCAGGCACCGTACCCCCAGGTGTCTCTGTACTGGAAGGGGGGGGGGGGATGTATATTCACGATGCGTGTGCCCATGAAATGATGTTTTGGGGGCTGTAGAGACCCAGGTTGGAGATTTTAATCTGAATAAGCAGCTCTCCGCGTGCTGTTATAATAAATCAGGCTTTCCAAGCTGGTGTCAGACCGGCTGAGGATCATGGGAGTTTTTTGGGGGGGGTTTTATCAGAGGCTGGCTGCCTCTGCAGTAATTATTCCCTGTCTCTACTACCCCATAAGAGCATTAGGCTTTCTGGATCAGTTTCTAAGAATCTGCGGGGTTTTTTGTCAATTTCTGCTTTTTACCCCGAGTTGAGTACCCTGGTGGTCTTCTCGCCCGCCCTTATTGTACAGCCCGAGGGGTAACAATTGCCCCTTAAAATAAAAGATTCCCTTTTTTTTTTTTTTTTTTTTTTTTTTTTAAAGAATTCTCTGATTCCCTGGATATTAACATTTTTGATGCATTCTTACGAGGAATTATCTGTTACCTATTTTTTAAGCAATTTTGTATTTAAATATTCGTAGGATTTCGACGCAAAGCTCTAATTTCATAAAGAAAAAAATGTATTTTATTTATCACGCCACTAAACACAACGTTTCTTATAATGAGTTTTTTTAACAGGAATATATTTGCCTTCATCACGCATATGTCTGTATAATGTATAGATCTGGCCGCGGCCTCCATGACTGACCTTTTAATAACCAGAACAAAAGCGCGGCTGCTCCGGCCAGACGCCGTATATATAACCTCCGCGTCGCCTGCACTGACCCCGGACTGACCGCTGCGTTTTAAAGATGTATTTTTCTAAACCACAATAAAGATGTTGATTCATAAGTAACGGTGTGAGAGCGGCTCATTCATGGGGGGGCTGTGATAATAGTGGGGACCCTGGCTCTTTTACCCCATGAGGGTACAGGGGGTCAGTTTAGGGTAAAAGGAAGACCTGGCTAAGGAGGTCGTCAGAAGGATTAAATGTGTTGCTTAGCAGCTGTTACCTAGTAACCACTGGACACCAACTATGCCACATCACTGCCTGCTGCCCCACCCTCAGGACACGCCCATCCCTCAAACGATTGGGCTGATCTCTGAAATCGATTCTTTAGTGTTTCAGACTCTTCAGACACACTCCGTACAATGCAGTAACCAGTCGCCTCCCGGCAGCCAGGAGGATTGATTATATAACGAAATCGCACCTATTTTGTCGCTTACAGGCTCCCTGACGCATAAAGTCTTCCGGGTTGGCCTGGAGCGCTAAGCACCAGAGAACGGTGTCCTATTGGTGGTGCCATTTCTTTGGATCCACGTCTCCATATCCCGTTGGGCTCTGGTGTATAGCGCTTGGTCACAGATGCCCCGCCTGACCGCGCCCGCCCTTCCCCCACCCAACTTCCGGCGCCGCTCGGGATGTGGCGCTCGTGACGTCATCGTGTCCGCGTTGGAAGCGTTGCCGGGGCCGAGCGTGACGTGGCAGAGACACGAATATCCGCCGGAGACACAGCGGCACAAGCAGCCATGGGCCTCACCATCTCCTCGCTCTTCTCCCGGCTCTTCGGCAAGAAGCAGATGCGCATCCTGATGGGTGAGGGCAGGGGCAAGAGGAACGTGGCCGGGTGTGAGGGGAAGGGAGTCGGGGCGGGGAGAACCAGGCGGGCGTAAGGGGCAGGGAGCCGGGACTGACGACACCGTCGGGGTGCGAGGAACAGAAGATGGGTTTGGTGCCGGGACCCGAGGGGTTTCTATCTAATACCCAACGAAAAAAGGGGCTCCGGGGCACAGACTGTGATACTCGCCCTGTGGACCCGGGGGCCTCTGGGGCACAGACTGTGATACTTGCCCAGTGGCCTCGGGGGCCTCTGGGGCACCGACTGATACTCGCCCTGGGGGCCCCTGGAGCACAGACTGTGATACTCGCCCGGGGGGCCCCTGGGGCACAGACTGTGATACTCGCCTGGGGGACCCCTGGGGCACAGACTGTGATCCCCCCCCGCGGACCCCTGGGGCACAGACTGTGATACTCGCCCGGGGGGGCCCCTGGGGCACAGTCTGTGGTACTTGTATTTTATTTAGCAGACAGACTGTGTTCTGTTTTTAGGGCGCCTGCAGATACCGCGGCGCTGTTACAGAATTGTCAGAAATCGGGTATTTTGCATTAAAATGATTTATACACGCAGGGCATGGGGGGGGTCTGAGCTACAATCTACATCCCTGCTGTTACTGAATATGTAGGGGAGGCTGATGGGCATTAAAGTGCGGCGTTGCCCTGTCTGTATGTATAGGGGGCACGCCAGGGGGCTCGTTGCTTTTTCTGCCCCCCCTTTTTTTCTGTTTTTAACAGATTAGATGGACACGGCTGCTCTGAGCATCATTAAGCTGATCGTGCCCCCTGTGCTAGTATCTGATGTTGGGCTGCAGTTGCTTTTGGGGAAGGAATCACCTGCTTTTAAGCAGGTGCAGTAAGACTTTGCCTGTAGGTGTCCAGTCGCCTGAACGGCACACTGAGCTCCCCGCATCGCTCTGGCCGTTGTGCAATCGTCTTCCGGTTCCGGAGATTCCCCGTTAGGTGGGAGGGGAAAATCTCTGAGATTTGCTTTAACAACGAGGGGTCTGAGATTTCTTTTGTGCTCCCGGCTGAGACGTCGGAGGGCCCAAAGAACCCCGTGTGCGCCGACCCCTTGTGTGCTGGAAGGGGGAGCGTAACACTGGGACACAGGAGGCGCTTGAGGGGTTAAGGCGGTGACAGTTTGCTTTGGTGGCATCCTGGTTTGCGTGTCTCGGGTGACTTGTCACGTTAACCCCTCGGTTGCCAGGCAGCTTACATTGATGACTCCTAATCCTTAGATCTCCCAGGGAGGGCAGCGGGGAGTTAACTTTTCTATAAATCGGTGCGAATGAATTACTGACCGCAATCATTAAATCTGTCATTTATTAGAACAAAGGCACACGCGCCGGGGGGGGGGTCTGGGGTCTGTGCCGGATTTGAAACCAGTCCAGCCGGTGAAGCTCCCCGTCTGGCAGCGATGCTTTTGCCTGGTGCTGCAGTTCCACTTGTGTGAAAACTCATTTTCTTGATTTGCTGACAGTCATGAATCTTTTGCAACATGTTAACTAATCCCGATTTTTGGGCTACTAAGTAACGATATGTCTTGGGGGGGGCTTTTGTTTAAAGTAACCATTTAACCCTTTAGCTCTCCGGCATGTAAATGCTTCCTGGTTCTCAGCCCCATCTGCCGAATCTAATCCCTGAACGTTTACTTTCCACGTCGCATTGTAATATTTGCCGGGTGTTTGGAAAGCGCTGCGTAAATTGTTGGGGCTATATAAATACATCAACATCGTCATAATAATAATAATGAATCCGGGGTCACTCCGCTCCGTCCTCACCCCGCTATGAGTGTCGGTTACACTGAATTGCCTCACTCCGTCGGAGACGCGCAGAGCGATTTCCCAATAAGAGTCACTTTCCCAGTTCCTGAAATATCTGCATATGTTTTTGTACGTTTATTAGTTGCCCCCTGACGGGTCCGTTCCTTTATCCCAAGGGTCATTTTCTATGGGTTTTGGCGGTCGGGGCTCTGGGTATAAAGTTTAAACTGCTCCCCATCTAAGCAGTTCGCGTAGAGAGGGACAGTAAGTGGTGAGCGGGGGGGGCAGTAAGTGTGAGCGGCAGAGATCTGAGTGGTTGGGTTTGGCTGTGTCTTTAATCCTGTGATATTCCCCCGTCCTGTGATGAGCGGTTGTTGCCGCTTTATGGTTTTGCATCTGCAGAGGTTTTAGAATCCGTATCGTGGGTTCTTTTTATGGCGTCGCAGAATAAAATGTATCTGTAAAGATGAAGAGATCTCAGTACGTCGGCTCGGGGGGCCGGGAGGGAGAAACAAGAGGCTGGCATCTAACACTAGAGGGTCAGAGGCTGAGATGGAATGGAAGGAAGTTTTACTTTACTGAGAGGGTGGGAGATAAGCTGATCAGCCTCCCAGCAGAGGTGGTAGAGGGTAATACAGTGAGGGTATTAAACATGCATGGGATAGACATACGGCTCCTGAATCTAAGACGAAACGGGTGACTAGACGGGGGCGGATGGGGCCGATCTGCCGGCGGGTTCTGGGTTTCTGTGTCTCTTGAGTAGTAGTTCTTGGTATCTGGCGCTCGTCTCTGCTGCTCTCTCGACTTCTGTTTCTTTAACGTGTTTTATTCTTGTTCTCTTCAGTTGGTTTGGATGCCGCAGGGAAGACGACCATTCTGTACAAGCTGAAGCTGGGAGAGATCGTGACGACCATCCCGACCATCGGTGAGTCCTAATAAACCGAAGATAAGGTCCGTGGGCTCGGTGCTGAGACCCGGCGTCCTACGCGAGAAGGGAGATGATTATTATTTCTAATTATTGTTTCTCTTTAAGGTTTTAACGTGGAGACCGTAGAATACAAAAATATCTGCTTCACCGTGTGGGATGTCGGCGGTCAGGACAAAATCCGCCCCCTCTGGAGGCATTATTTCCAGAACACGCAGGTACGTGGGTGTCCGGGAGATATCAGAAAACTGTTCGTTATGAGCTGTTGGCACGGTAACGGTTCTAACACTTTCTCCCTCGGTAGGGTCTCATTTTTGTGGTAGACAGCAACGACAGAGAGAGAATCCAAGAAGCCGCAGAGGAGTTACAGAAAATGGTAAGCAGACCGCTGGTTTTAATAACCGGACCTCCGTGGTTCTCCATGAGGGCCGCCCGCAATCTCATCCTTTCCACGGTGACTCCGCTCAGGGGCTTCGCTGCCAACCACATCAGTGAGATACTCGGCACCGCTTTAGTTGGAGGGGTCATCCGTATTCCGCTTCTGGGGACAATAAATGACTTAAATGTTTGCTGTAATAAGACGTGTTGATGGGGGTCCCGGCTGTATTGACCCCCGGTGTGGCACCGTTGTCACTGATCACGCTCCTGTCTGTCCTTTCGGTAGCTTCAAGAGGATGAGCTCCGGGATGCGGTGCTTCTGGTTTTCGCAAACAAGCAGGATCTGCCCAACGCGATGGCCATCAGCGAGATGACGGACAAACTGACGCTCCAGACTCTGCGCAACCGGACCGTAAGTACCCCGAACCCGGCGTCTGTACGGCAGAGCTTCGCGTGACCCGCTGCCGGTCAGAGCGCCGTTATTTATCACTCTTTCCCCCCGCAGTGGTACGTGCAAGCCACCTGTGCTACTCAAGGGACCGGGCTGTACGAAGGACTCGACTGGCTGTCCAACGAGCTCTCCAAACGTTAACCGGCGCCACGCTGAGACACCGAGGACACGGCCAACTGGAGGGGTCTGAGGCTCGTAACATCCAAACTAGTTTGCATCTTGGTTCTGAAATGGTTTGAGGAACCGGTCTGGGCTGCCCACACTCAAGAAACGTTAACAGATTTTATTTTATTTACCAATTGCTGTTTTTTTTCCTCTTTCTTTTCGTATTGCCTCGAGCGGTGTGGCTAGGGTTAAACCGAAAACGTAATAAATTCCCTTTTTGTGAATGTGTATTTTGGTTCAACTTGTCCCCTATTTCCTCCCCAAGCTTTACTCGCCTGGACATAATTATTGTGATGCAGTAGAATCCAATGCTTTTTTTTTCTGTTCTTTCACCGTTTTTCTCGCATTAACCCCCCAATCCCCGAATACAAACCCGGTGTGATTTTCAAGCTCTTGCGAAGTCGGGGCTCGCTTGTTACCCCCACACTTTAGCCGATGTTTTTAAGGTAATCCCTAGGCAGTCGTATCTCGTCATTCCTTCTCATGGTTTGTAGACGCAGCATTCCATTGGTATTTATTTTACAAACTTTCCACATGAAAAAATTAACCTCAAAGGGTAAGAGTTGCACGTCTTGCGCTCAAAAATCTAACCGAGAACACTATTTAATTGGCTTTCTCCGATTAGTTTCTTAGAACCTGATTGTTTCCTTGGTGACCAGAGAAAAATGGCGCTGAGCTGGCCGAGGCGCGGCGCCTGCTTTGCCGCCGGCTGACCTCGCGCTCGCTGCGGCACAGTCCGGGGTCTCGTCTCATCACTTAGCAGATCGTCTCTTTAGGGGTTTTATGTTGCATGTCGCCGTCGGCTTGGCTGCTCTGCCGTGTACCATAGCTCTGATTTGTTTTTATTGTTTATTGGTGAACATATCTTCAGAATGCAAGACTTTTTTTTTTTTTTTTGTTAAATTCCTCAAACTGAACAATTGATGTTTTTTGTTTTTTCCTTCATAACCCATTAAGATTTATTCCTAATAAAATTCTAAAAATACAACAGCTGTCGTTCTTCACCAGAATAACCGATTTGTATGATATTACGTTATTGAAGGCCACGGCAGATTAACGACTCGTAACTTTGTATCTGTCTGGATAAAGCGATCTTTAATGTAATGTTTGCAGCAAGGCTGTCGGCCGCGTCATCTCACCAAACTCGCCATTTGGCCACCGGCTCCCAGAAACCTCCTGGGCTGAGGGAACAGAGGCCTGAGAATGGATAAAACAACCTTCGAGTGGCTGCGTTATCCACGAACGAGCAGCCGAAAGGGTTAGGTCAGTTTAAAGGTAAATATCCCCCCACTAGGGGGGGGTGCCGGGTTGAACGCCTTGGCGGAGGCAAGTTCCCAGTAGGCTCCCAGTTCCTCCCCGTGACGGTGGCCGAAAGCCCAGTGGCACTGGTCAGGGCCATATATTCCGTGGGAGCGCGCGTGTGCGACGGCGGCTGGAAGGAAGGGCTGGAAGAACAAAGCTGGACTCATTTATTGTTTTATTATAATCTTTGGACCCGTTTAAAGCTCCGTTGATGTCCTTCTCAGACACCTACAAGTTCTAAAACAGTTACAACATTCCTAAAATCACCTGATATTCACCCAAAATATAATAAAAACAGCAGCTGAGCACTTCTGGTTTCCATGGCAACACCTGTGTAAACCCAGTAACGTCATTGGCACTTCGACCAGCGACCCGCAGATCAGGGAATCTGTTTGAGTCTCAGGTCGCAGACGAGCGCGAGGTGGTCCGAGGGGTGGGAGACGCTGGGTAAGGCCCGGTGCCGCGTAACCTCTTCATGGGTGGGCAGCGGAATCACACGCTCCACCTCCACTCTCTGTGCATCGATGAATATATAGTCCAGGCAGCCGTTGAAGCCCACCACGTAGTTCGTATACTCGGGTTCCCCGCACGCGCTCTCCAACTTGAGCGGGTGGGACAGCGACATGTTGCAGCGTTCTTCCTCCCCGTTCGAGGTCCAGTCTTCGTGGCTCTCGTCGATGGTCCCGTTTTTGACGAAGCTATACATACCCATGGTGGGGGTGCTGTTAAAATCCCCGCAGAAGATGATGGGAATGCCGGGATAGAGCTCGTACGCCACGCGGCGGATGTGGGCCAGAGCAACGGCTATCTGAACGAGCCGGATATTCCCGCCTGAGGAGAAGACAGAGGCTGAAACAGCTAAATCCTTATTAAAAGGGAGACCACGCAGCTCATGGATTGTTTGCCCCCGGGAGGGACGCAGCGTGGTGCTCGGGTTAGCAAGTGGCAGCTTTTAATACCCAGAGTCCTCGTCTACCCCAGGTGACATAGGGCAAGAACGAGCAGCTACCAGACTAAAAGTCTCACCCTCCGTCAATTTAATTGCCCCCCCTGCCTGTCTGCCCGTACGATAGGTATTCCCGAGCCTCGTCGTCCACGTACCTTTGGGGTGGAAGTAGAGGTGCGTGTTCGCGACGCATATTTTTTGGGAAGGATCGGACCTCGACTGCAAGACGGAAACCTGACGAGAAAGAAAGAAGCCATTACAGGGGCAGCCTGACGGCGGCCGGCACCAAGCGCTGCCGACCCCGGGACCCCCCCCGCAGCTGCCGAGCCACTATGTACCATGAATGAGGGGGGGGTAAAGGATGGTGGCCCCGCATCTCTATGGAAGAAGATGCCACCTAGCTGGGTCGAGCTGGTATCCCAGTGTTGGGCTTGGAAGCAGAGGTTTGATTATCTGAGACTCAGCATTTGACCAAAAGACTTGGCGTCTCTGTGGAGCCCCTAGGCACATGGCCCCGCCAACCGCCAGCCCCTCTCACCTGCAGGGCCGTTGACCTCTGCACTACACTGTCCCTGGCATCCGGGTACGGTTGGAGCTTGGCCAGCAGCTCCGCATGCAGCGGGTCCTCGAGCAGGGCCTGGCTGAGTCGGATGTCATGTTGGCCGACCAGACTGAATCGGCTGCGGCGGAAGAAAGTGGCCAGACCCTCGCGCTGCCGCTCCTTGCCCCGGTACACGCCGTCCATGCCGCCGGCTGCCAGCGCTGGCCCCAGGCTCTCCTGGTACACGGAGCCGTCCACCTCCTGCAGGCAGATAACGTCAGCCCGGTACCCTGCCAGCTCCCTCCGCAGCAGGCTCTGCCGGTAGTCCCGCTCCAGGGCGTGCGCGGGGCAGTAAGCGAAGAGCACGGTGCGGCCGGTGGGGCTCTGCGCGTACACGTCGGCCAGCACGTTATAGCTGGCGGTGCGGAGGACGGGGTCCCGGGTCTCGTGCTGCGTGAATGTGTGCCGCCGCTCGAACGTGCAGCTCCCCGGACCGGCCTCCACCGGACTCCCTGCCTCCAGCTCCCGGCTCGGCCCGAACCGCTGCCCGTCCCCTGGGGTGCAGCGCAGCTTCAGCCGGAGCCCGACATCCGAGGCACTGGGGGTGAAGAGCTGCCCTCGGCCGGCCTCCTCCCACCCAGCACCCGCAGGAGGTTCGGGACAGTCTCCTGCTTCTACAGGGGCCTGATCCTCGTAGGGATCCGCTGGTGCCTGGGGCTGACCCGGCTCCTCGACCCCGGGCATCCCCAATACTTCACGGTACCAGACGAAGCGGCAGAGCTCGGGCCGGGCGAACTCGAGGCGCACCGCGGGGCAGAGCGGAAAGCCGGCTAACAGGCGGCTGGGCAGCTCCAGCTGGAGGCAGCTTGGTGGGTTCCTTTGCACCAAGTAACGGGCTTCCCCCACCTCCAGCACCGCGCCGTCCCGCCACGCCTCGCCGTTCAGGGCCTCATCGGACACGGCCAGGCCGCGGTAGGTGAGGCGGACACAGGGAGGAGGATCTGGCTGCTGCTGTCGCCGGATCTTCTTGCTAGGGGCCCGGGTGGCGCTGGCGGCAATGCGAGCGAGGGCCCGGCCCAGAGGCTCACTCTGCTCCCGCTGCAGGTGGCGGAGGCTGCCGGCCAACTCCAACGAGATGCTCAGCTTGGGCTCGGAGGGCAGAGCCCGGACCACGGCCCGCTCCATGCCACCCAACCGGCTCAGCAGCAGACGCACCGCACTCATAACGCTGCCGGCTGGCACTTGGGCCTAATGAATGCGGCGGGGGTGGGATCACTGACAGGGCGCAACCATCATGGAGAAGAAAAAAGGGGGTGCACAGGCGCTCTCATAGTTCATGACCAGACTCAACCATCATAGGGGGCTCACCCCACCAGCCTTCCATCACCACACAGTGTCAATATCTGGACTCAACCAATATAAGGGGAGAGATCACCCCTACTATGCCCCCCCCAGCCCAGAGTGTCAGTGACTCCCTGCAGCCAATCACCATGCAGGGTTAGATATTTAAACCGCATGCTCAGTAGAGTTTGTGTACAAGGCTGACACTCCAGTTATACCTGTGGTTGTTATTATTATTGTTATTATAAAATGTTATTATACAAATGCAGCCTTTGTGTAATAAAAAGTTTGTTACTTTAATTATAAGGGAATAAAATATGTTTCCTATGGGGTCAGTTACTTTTATTTGGGCTTCTCTGGATTTGGAAGGCCCTGATTACAGAGTCAGTCATCTGGCCTCAGCGAATCAGCTACGGGATACTCTCAACAGGGACACAGAAGCAAAAATACCCCCCTTCAAAAATTTGTTCTGTAAATGGACACCGGGGGCAGAGTGGCCTTCTTTCCTCCTCTGATGCCCTTTCTTCCCTCCCCTGTACTCACTTTACTCCCCTGAACCCCTCTCTCCTCCCCTAATGCCCCTCGCTCCTCCCCTGATGCTCCCTCTTTTCTAGGAGGTCAGAATGTTTGCTGGGTATGAGGGGATCGCAGGGTTCTACTGCCCTAAAAGCCCCGATAATGTGTATAGAAACAGCAGGAAGCGGTATGATATCTCGGCTCCTAACACAGAATAAATAAATAAATTGGGCACACTGACAGTCTGGGTAAAGCCCTGTGAGTTGCCACTTTGGCTGTCTCAGTGTTGGGTACGAGGTGGCGCAATACACCCAAGACTCATAAATGGTGGCTGTTATATTTAATAACCCCCAGTGGTGGGTGTAACACTTTGTGACATCACATACATGGGGTTACAAACCAGCGGGTAAACCTATACCACGGCGCTGTACAAGAGGAGGACACAATGCACGTGTTCAGATCGCGTCTAAAAACCTCAGTATTGTCCAGTATGCTCTGTGGGGGAGAGAGGATTTACAGTCGCTCATGCCTCTGGTAAATAAAGGGTTACATTGCTGTATTTTGGTCACTGAAGCGCATGCATCTAAGCAAAGGGTTAACTCATTGCATTTAGGTGACTGTACATGCCTCTGGTAAATAAAGGGTTAACTCTTTGCACTGTGCATGCCTCTGGTAAATATAGGGTTAACCCACTACATTTCTTTGGCTGAGGCAACTAAAGGGTTACTCCGGTGGCAGTGACTCCGGTTCCCTGCCCTAAGGAGTGCTGAGGGTAGGCGTTTCCTGCACCAACCACGCCCCAATTAACAGTGATTCCGAGGCACTCCCTCTCAACGTCCCACCCCCGTAACCCATGGCAACCGTTTTGTTTCATGGCAGAGAGGGGTCCTGTGGTGGTGAGCGCACAGGCTGAGCCCCGAGCCACGAACTGCACCCAGGACAGGGGTAAGACATGGGGCTAAATGCCACTGGCCATGAAATACTGCCCCAGGCAGGGGAGCCCAAGAGCCCACAGGGTAACTTTACTGCAGGTCACCACAAAGGGTTAAACTTAACTGTTAATAACTATATATAAATGAAACTATAGTCCAGACACTGGAAGTTTACCCAAATACCCCTCACAGGGCTTTATAGATAATCAACAATACCCTAGATTCTGCCCCGGTGCCAACGTACTGTTCTGTGAGGCCACAAAAAACAAATCAGGGCCACAATACTGGGGGCCGCAACCAGAGTGCCCCGGGCTGGACCCCACTTTACCCCAACTTCAGGTCATTTATGCTGCAAATATCATTATCACTGTAATCATTGTTATTGTTATTATTATTATTGTTATCATTGTTATTGTTATTATTATTATTGTTATTATTATTATTATCATTATTGTTATTATTATTATTGTTATCATTGTTATTGTTATTATTATTATTGTTATTATTATTATTATCATTATTGTTATTATTATTATTTTTAGTGTTGTTGTTTTTGTTATTTTGCTAATGCTTCCCATCTGCCCTCCTGCGCACCTTCATGTATCTGTATCTGGAAATGTATCTGATGTGTCAGGACGTACCGGCCCCGGCACTCCGGGCTCCTGTGTCTGTTATAACCTGTAACTCTTTTTCTTATTTATAGATGGATTCTAGTAAAACGTCTCAGCTGCCCCCCGGGGAGGGTCTCAATATCCGACTGCCCCCTCTTACCCTACCTGTGACTTCGACAGCCCGGAGCCCCCCCGCTAACAAACTGATGACCTACCGAAGATCTAAAGAACAGCAGAAGATCCTGAATGATATAATGTGAGTGAACCGTACGATCGGGGCCCGGGGCCACAGACGCGGGGCACTAACGCTGGGGCCACAGACGCGGGGCACTAATGCTGGGGCCACAGACGCGGGGCACTAATGCTGGGGTCACAGACGCGGGGCACTAACGCTGGGGCCACAGACGCGGGGCACTAACGCTGGGGCCACAGACGCGGGGCACTAACGCTGGGGCCACAGACGCGGGGCACTAATGCTGGGGCCACAGACGCGGGGCACTAATGCTGGGGTCACAGACGCGGGGCACTAACGCTGGGGCCACAGGCGCGGGGCACTAACGATGGGGCCCGGGGGGGGTTAACATTGACATTTACACTGCAGAGAGTACCTGCTACTTCCACTTTTATTATTATTATATTATATAGAGCCACCATATTCCACAGCGCTGTACAAAAACAATTAAATACTTCTTAATAAATCGTTTTGACTGAAAGGGACCGAATTTGCCTGTTTCATGAAAACATTGAGCTGCGAATCTTAATTCCAACCTCTGCCGCAGAATCAAAAAGGCTTTGAAAGCCTACGAGGAAACAATGAAGGAGCAGAAAAAGAGGGTCCCCTCGCCCCCCGAACCACAACTGCCGGCCACCGTAAGTGTCGCGCATGTTACGTGTCCGCTCTTGGCTTCTGATGCTTCAGAAGCTCTGGATACAGAATTGTTTGTGAACCTGGCGGAATTCCGGTTAATAACTTCTTTTCCAATTCTTGTTTCCCCCACCAGATGAACAGCGAGCAGAGGAGGCGCAGGGTGAGTATCCCTCAATATCAAACTTATGAACAGACAAAGGGAAGAAATCCTAAAAAAATCCAAGAACGATCATCCAAAAACTTTAAATCCCATCCCAACTCTAAAAGTCGTTGTTTGAAGCCCCCGCCCACCTTGTATTTTCCGGCTCCGTAGTTTGCATCCCGTTATTTCGGTTGATTCTCAGACGCTTGTCTTCTCCTCCAGTTGAATTACTTGTTCATGAAGAGGTGTGTGGAGAGCAACCCCGTGGTGCCCATCCAGCGGCACTGGTTAGACTCCATGCTGTCCCTGGTGCCGGCATCTTTACGTCAGGGCAAGACGCGAGAAAGCCTGGTTACAGAACTACTGGAGGAGGTGTCGCAAGAGTTCGAGAGCAGCATGAAGAAACATCTTGGTGAGACAACCTCATGTCCTTCAGCGGCTTCTGCCATCAAACGCCGCCAGTTGTGGTCCGTATGGTGGGAGATGTGGTCAATGGACGGGATACGGACTCAATGTCCAGCTCCAGGATGGGTTCTCATGTATAAAGAGCCATAATTCACACGCTGTTCTGTTTGTAGCGTCATGACGGTGGGAAGAGTTCTATTACGCTGTGGTAGGGTTAATTTGTGTTAATGGATCTCACTGGGAAAGATATTGGCCCAACTGTGGTCCTCTTTTTCCATGGACAGAACTTACGGTCCACAAGAACACAAAGGATGGGTATCTTAGAAACTTCAGGTATTTTGTACACAACTTATCTCCAGCGAGATTCTAGAACCTTATCAGATATTCACGAGAAGGTGGCATCCCTGACTCTGTGAAGCTGAGCGCCCTTGGTATAAAATGTTTCTTGTCTCTTGACGTTTCATTGTTTCTGTTTCCCGGTGACAGTGAGAAGTTTTCTAGTGAAGCCGGAAGTGAAAGGACTCGAAGCAGAAGAATCCGGCCCGTTACCCGAGTCCGCACTGTGAGTATCTCGCAGATAATGTTCCATGATGGCAGCACCTTCAGCTCACTAGCTGAATACAACCCCCATGATCCTCCATTAGGCCAGTGGATGATGTAGAGGTCCCAAGTCTCCCAGAAATTCCAGGAGTCTCCCAGAAATCTTTTTGTTTTTCACCACCTCTTCCTCACGCGCTCTCTCACTGTCTCTCTACTTTCTCCGCTGACCGCTTTCATGCGGCTCTGCTTATTCTCTTGCCTCTTCTTGTTATTCTGTCTTCTTTCTTTGTCCGCTTCTCCCCAGTATCACCTCTGTTAAGCAAGGCTCCCGGAGCACTTCTGCAAAAGGGCAGGGCCTCCATACACACCCTCTCCCCAATTGGAGGTCCCCGTGGCTCTGCCCTTTTGTGAAAGTACTCCAAGAGCCCAGAATATGGCTGACGGATCCTCAGAGTAAGAGAAGTGTTTCTGCACCTCTCTTTCTCAGACCCCCATTTTCCGAACTTGGGACCTCCGATAATGTTACTTGTTCTCAATATCGTGAAGTTTCTCTTCCTGCTCTCTTAATTCAAGGGGTCTGGATTTCTCACGGCCCTGGCACCAGAGCTTTGTGGCAGCGCGGCGTGAAATTAAAACCAACCTGCACATTCTCCATCCCACCCTGAGGACCATACTGGACCTGGGCTACACTACGCTCTCCAAGATGCTGATCGTTGATCTGTCCGAGTACAGGTGATACAGCTCACTTCCGTTATATGAAGCCCCCAACTTATGCCCACCTGCAGGGGAGTTTGCCCATGTCCCATAACACCTCTTTTGATTTTGCTCCAGGGCCAAGGGGTGCGTCGAATGTGAATCATTAAAAAACAGCGTCTCTTTAGCGTGCGCGAAGATGGAGGAGAAGCTGCTTAATACCTGGTACCCAAAAGTTATCAACCTTTTCACTAGCAAAGAAGCCATGCGCGACGTCAGAGCCGACAAAATCGATTCCTTCTACACCTGCGTCTCCACTCTCATGTCAAATCAGGCAAGTCCTATAAATAAAGCCCGTACATAGAACTCTAATTTATTAAAAACATCACAAAACGTAAACTGCCCCAAAATCCGCTCCGTTACCGGCATAAGACGGCGCTTACTCCTACCGACCATAGAGGCTCCGCGTTATAACAGGTCTTTTGTCTGAATTGTGTCTTCTCTGTTTCATCGTCGGGAGCAGCTGAAAGACCTGTTGAAAAGGAGCGTGGAGGCGTTTGTGAGGTTATTTGATCCCCTGGATACAAGATGGCTGCCGCTGTTCAAGATGGAACTGACTTTCGATGACGAGAAAATGGATTTTTATCCAAGTTTCCAAGACCTCGAGGAAGCTGTTTTATTTATTGCGACCCAGATATCAAATACACTACAGGTATAGCAGACGGCTAGCAAATGTATGGATCGAAAACTTTTACACAATTTCATCGTGCCCTTGAATGTTTTTGACCTATGTGATCACAGATTTTGCCTTGTTATAAAGGATTTGTCATTACATATTGATATATTTAAAGGTATATTTATTTATATCACCTCCGTTTCAGAACGTTCAAAGCGTCCAGTCGTGGTTGGCTGGAGGTACAACGGTCCAAATTATCGAGGCAAAGCTCCCCCACCATATCATCCAATGGGCCTTCACAAAGCTGAAGGAGGCAGTCCGGGAAAACCTGGAAGGGCCCAAGAAACATTACGAAACCTACGGTAAGATAGAGTTACACCGCTGGGGGTACTCCGAGTGGCCCCCGTCTGGTCTATTAAAGGACATCTTATTTTATAGTTGAAAGCTTCAGCTGGTTGGTGGACGGTACGGCTTCTCAGCAGGTGGACACATTTCTTGCAGAAGATCACAGCTTTCAGGAATACACAGCAGTGAGTATCAAGACCGACTCGCAGCCGAGCACTACCCGCCATGCTGTAATTGAGGTTTAGACACACAGATCTGGGGTAGCTTTGGGTGTCCGTAGAGTCCCTGGGACGTTACCTTGGGCCCCGGTATTATAAGCATGCGCAGCTCACTGTCTGGAATCTCTTTACTGTTGTCTCTTAGCGTATAGAGCAGTTCCACAAACTGGCGAGGAACATCATGAGTCTGCCGGCGCGGGAACATTTCTCCATGGTGCAGCTGGACTGCGACGATCTGAAGAGCGGCTTGTCAGATAAGGCCAAAGGCTTCGCAACTAAGTTACTGGAGAGACTGGTGACAAACCACAGAGAGGAGAACGAGAAGTGAGTCACTTTTAGCAGGCCATGATTTCCATCATACGGAAACTATCTGTGTTGTCACCGTGTAAATGACATTGTAATGAAATATTTCCGATGTATTTCACCGCATTAACGCGTCTTATTATATTCCAGAATCTGCAGAGAGTTTGAGATGATTAAAGAACAAGCGCTGAAGGTTCCTATAACCACGGAAGACGTGATAGAGGAGATCACGTTTGTCGAGAAAGTCAAGACGATAGGCCTTGTGGAGCTAAAAGCGCGTATCGCGGTAAGCAGGTTTCGTTTGATGTCATAAGCAGAAGATACAATGTTTATCGTGTAGATTATATGTACCGGCCATCACTTCTCATCGGGGATTATGAGCTACAATGTTTCGCGGATTCCACCAATATCCCCACATCCATTGTTGAGTTGGTTAAGGGGTCAATAACCCTCACATGGGCTTTAAGGCACCGCAAATAATAAAATCCCATATTAATGACACTTCTGCCCCCAACCAGGTCCAGACACTCTAAGAATGATCTGATAACTGGGAATCGCTTCCTCTTTCTCTTGATGATAACTAATTATAATTCAATTAATTATATTTACAGGAGAGCCAGCGGAGGATGAATTATCTTTTGGATGTTTTTATTTTCACGCCTGAAGATCTGGCCCTGAATTCGGTAGTGCTGCTCTGGCCTCAGAACATTAACCCCGTCTTTGATGAAAATGATGAGGTAGCGTAAATCTAAATTCTCCATAAATCTGTCATATTAGTAAAGGAGAATATAGGAGCTGCTGTGATTACGATTTAATAGGAGAAGCACTTTAGTTTTTTATCTCATTTTTATTAAAAATATGTATGTATAAAAATGAAGTATGGTTTGGGTAATAATCCCGTCATGATGTATCACGACAGCTGATTGAAAAAGCCAAGCGTAAAGGCGAGGGCGAATTATTGGCCAAGCGGGAGAAACTGATGCTGGAGCTGGAGAAACTTTCCCAGCGGATGGAAGAATTCACCGAATGTTCGGAATTGGATTTGGTGCATCAGGTACGCCGCGGGGTGTCCAGGAAAATATATATATATATATACGTAATGCTCTATTTCCACCCAATGAGACTGAAAATGTATTCTAGATTAAAAGATTAATAGTGTAATGATAGAATTACTATTAATGAATGATTGGATGGCTGTCCCTTCCGATGCTGATAGAAAATAAAACATTTTATGTGATTTAAGTCCCTTTAAACTGGAAGAGAAATGAGAAGCCTCTGATTTGTGTGGACGTCACGAAGAGACAGGCAGAGCTTTAGAGTGCTTTACTTATTACAGAGATGAGCCAAGACTTCTTGTCTTCTGGAACTCATGAAAATTTATAGAATCGACTGAAATATCTTGTTCTGAGAAAGAAAAAAAAACGTATGAATACCGTTTTGCTGTTTCAGTATGTAACAGATGTGAGGACCGCGCAGAAGCGTATCGCGGACGCAGAGGAGGCCATAACGTTTATTAACAAAGAAGAGGCTCTGTATAAATGGGATCTGACATCCTACCCCGAGCTGGATTTCTTAAAAGTCAACATTGAGCCGTATCAGAAAATCTTCGGGCTGATCTATAAGTGGCAGAGAACTGAGAAAAGGTGCAGCTTTCTGAATGGATTTATTTATTAAATTATTCGCAGCAATACAAACTCTAGAATGACCGGCATATGAGTAGAAAGTAAATCCGTTTTATAGGAAAGTCATTTGATGTTGATTTTCTTTAAAAAATGTTTTTTTATTTAACTGCCCACCAGATGGATGGACGGGGCGTTCCTTGACCTGAATGGAGAAAGCATGGAAGCCGAGGTGGACGAGTTTTTCAGGGAGGTCTATAAGATGATGAAGTTATTTCAGCAGAAGCAGAAGAAGGCTGAGGAGGAGGAGAAAAAGTCAACTCGTCACCGGACACTCACCGAGGAGGCAGTTGAGGAGGAGAAGAAAGAGAACTCTACGGTGCAAATGTGCTCCGTGGTGATGGAGCAAATCAAGACGTTTAAGGTACAAGACAATGTCTTTGGAGTTCTTGGAGTTCGAGCTTAGAGGAATTTTATCCTGTGATTTCATTTCTATGTGTTTTGTAAGTTTAAATGTATAGAAATGTTACATAGTATGTTACATATTATACAAGAAATAGAAGAATCAAGATTACTCTTTGCAAGCGTTTAGTGATCAGAACACGCTGCATGGTGGAAGCCATTTTGTCTGTAATGGCCACGCCTCCAGGTCATGGTGACACTGCTCTCAGTTGATACCTGGAGTTATCCCTGGTTCAGTTTGATTCTATGAGTCATAAACTTATCGGCAAAGATGTGATTGACTATGAAGCATGTTCAGAATCTGTGGTGCCCTGATTCACACAGAACATTTTGGGGCAAACTGCATGAATTCTCCTCCATTGGGTGCTGCAACTTGATGAGACGAGAATCAAGTCTCGTGTCTAAGGGACATTTCAGAATATTTAGCTTTCCCTACGTGGGGTTGTTTACAAATAAATATTTTTAATAAAATTGTAATTTTCTTTTAAATATAAGAAATGTAACTCCATAGAATGAGAAGATAATTTGTGTGTAACATGGTATGGTCCACGAATGTCTCCTCCGCAGGAATATATCCCTCTGGTCAGCATCCTTTGTAATCCAGGGATCCGTCCCCGTCACTGGAGTCAGATTTCGCAGATTGTGAGCTACGACATGACTCCCAACTCTGGAACCACCCTGAGAAAGGTTTTGAAGCAGAATTTGGCTCCATACTTGGATAAGTTTGAGCAAATCAGCGCTGCGGCCAGCAAGGTAAAAATACAATATTATTACATATTATTAACAAGAATAACGGAAGCTAGCGGTTTAACTAAGATTCTAGTTTCTGCCAAAAAAAAAAGTTATTGAAACCAAATAAAAAATTTAAAAAAAAATAACATTTTGATTAAAACCATTTCAGAAGCTGCACTGATACATTTCTGGTAATTCTTTAAATTATGCCCCCGATCTGATCATTGTTCTCCCAGTAAACCACACGGCCCTAAATTACTGTTACAGAATGGATTTACCATCAATTAAATAGGAGAACATTGGGACATCCTGCAGCCTCCTCTTAAAATTTATTTTTTTTTACAATTTTTTTTATATATTTATCTTACTTTTAAGACTTTTGTGCCCAGTTTCCATGTTACCTAGTGATATAGGCTTCGACGATAGAGAATAATATTTGTAATCATCATCGTCATCGTCTTTGCCCACAGGAGTTCTCTCTGGAGAAGGCTATGCACACCATGGAGGACGCGTGGGAAAACATTTCATTTAACACCAGCGCCTATCGGGAGTCTGGGGTGTCCATCCTGTCTGCGGTAGACGAAATTCAGAGCACCCTAGATGATCAAATCATAAAGACGCAGACAATGAGGGGATCCCCATTCATCAAGCCGTTCGAGAAGGAAATAAAGGCACGTCAAATAATATCTATCGTTATTAATACATTGTATCCTACATGTCCTAAACTCCATAGATTATCAGACTCCTCTATCCTGGATAAACATTGAGGCAATAAGAACGAGGAGTCCGTTAATTTGTCACTCACCATGAGATGGCCCTGGCATGGAAGTTAACACAACAAGTCTTCAAATAATTTAAATAATTTATGAAAGGGATTTTTTTTACTTAAAAACCTAATGTTTTAACTCTTGTCCTCAGCGATGGGAAGAGCGTCTGATACATGTTCAAGAGACCATAGATGAATGGCTGAAGGTCCAGGCGCAGTGGCTCTACCTGGAGCCCATCTTCTCCTCCGAAGACATCATGCAGCAGATGCCTGAAGAAGGACGGCTCTTCCAGACGGTGGACAGGAACTGGAGGGAGATCATGAAGCATTGCGTGAAGGATCCAAAGGTGATCACTGAAAAAAACTATGCGTTAATCATCAGAGCGTACAAAAAAAAAGATTTAAACAAGATTAAAGATTTAAACACGTTACTCGAGCCCGCATTGGGGCTAGATTTAATTCTAAAATAGATAAAGATTCTAGAATTTTTCCAGAAAAGACCAATAATAGAATTTTTTTAAATTCCAGGTTCTCAACGCAACCTCTATGACGGGGCTTTTAGAAAAACTACAAGACAGCAATTTGCTTTTGGACAAAATCATGAAGGGTTTAAACGCTTATCTGGAGAAAAAGAGACTTTTCTTTCCACGGTACGATGTCTGCTGCGAAACGAGATATTCTGCAGGTTCCGCTCGAAAAGTCCAAAGCGTCGCGTTTTACGCCGTAGCTACGTGACGACATCCAAACCCGAGAAACGTTTCTTCCGAAGCAAAGTCTTAGAGAGCGTTCCGATGGTTTATCTTAGCTGACGTTTTTCTGCTTCTTCGACTCACGAAACACAATCTTTCGTTGCAGTTTTTTCTTTCTGTCTAACGACGAAATGCTAGAAATCCTGTCGGAAACCAAGGACCCCCTGCGCGTCCAGCCGCATTTAAAAAAGTGTTTCGAAGGTATCGCTAAGTTGGAATTCCTCCCCAATCTTGATATTAAAGCCATGTACAGCACAGAAGGGGAGCGAGTGGAGCTGATCCAAATCATTTCCACGTCGGAAGCTCGAGGGGCCGTGGAGAAATGGCTAATCCAAGTGGAGGACATTATGTTGCGTAGCGTACGCGATGTCATTGCACGATCAAGAGAGGCATGTGTCTTTATTTACTCGATTAAATAGACTTAATAGACTTGTCATTAATGATATAAAGCTGTTAAAATGTACTTTTATTTCCATAAAAAGGCTTATCCTGAAACCCCTAGGAAAGATTGGGTGAGAGAATGGCCGGGACAGGTCGTCCTCTGCGTCTCCCAAATGTACTGGACGAGCGAGGTCCACGAGGCCATCCGCAGTGGCCCGGGGGTAAGACCGGCTTCTTCTATGTAGACCAACATCCTGGCCTTTGGTGAATTGACGCGTTGCGTATGTCCGATTGCCATCAGAAAGATGTTTCATATCACAATTCCTCGGTCTAGGGCCTGAAGAGTTACTACAAGTCGCTCCAGTTACAGCTTAATGACATCGTCGAACTGGTGAGAGGCAAGTTATCTAAACAGACGCGGATCACGCTGGGGGCTCTGGTCACCATCGATGTCCATGCCCGAGATGTAGTCATGGATATGATTGAGACGGGTAAGATTTGACTCGTTGTAGAACATGTTCCTGTGTATACATGTGCATTGTATCTTTTTCGTCATGAATTTACATGTTGTTGTGGGTTAACTCTCAGAGTTTTTACATAATCTACCCTGTCCCGCAGGTGTCACCCATGAGACAGACTTCCAGTGGCTGTCCCAGCTGCGCTATTACTGGGAGAACGAGAATGCGCGAGTGCGGATCATTAACTGTAACGTGAAGTATGCTTACGAGTATCTGGGCAACTCTCCGCGGCTCGTCATTACCCCGCTGACGGACAGGTGCTACAGAACCTTGGTACGATTAAGAGGGGTGTTTTATTTTTTCCACGAGCAGCATGAGAGTCATAAACATCTGGGACATCCAGCTCAGAAAGACCTTCACCGGTTACAATAGGAGGCTGTCCACAGACCAGCTCGCTTTATGGCGGACCTACGTTACCGATAGTAGGGTTTGCCTACCAGCCCTTTACAGTCTAGCAGGAGGGGGCAGGAGGTAGATGCCTCCAATTAATCATGTCCTTTGATGGTGATTCTAATAGACACCATGGGCCTCGGGATATTTTGGTATAGTGGACAAACACCTGGCCATGTGGGCCAAACACAAGCTGTCCCTGGGCATTCCAACCTCATCTCCATTCTCCATTCATGAGACTGGAGACGGCTATTTGGTCACCCATATGTTTTGGTCCTTGTTGTGATGGGTAGATGCTTTCTGTTAGTACTTAATAGTTTATACGTGGCTTCTGTACTTGAGTCAATCTGTCCAGTAATGTGCAGCGTTTTATTTGGTAGATCGGTGCCTTTTATCTAAATCTTGGGGGAGCTCCGGAGGGTCCGGCAGGCACAGGAAAAACCGAGACCACCAAAGATTTGGCCAAAGCTCTGGCCGTGCAGTGCGTGGTCTTCAACTGCTCCGATGGTCTGGATTACATAGCCATGTCCAAGGTGCGTTCACCTCCGGTAACAACAAGGAAACCATTCAGGATGCTTCTAAATAATTTCTAATAATTAAAAAAAATATATATTTATTAATGTTTTCCTAACCATGCCATTTTCTTGGGGTTCACTTAAATTGTGTCTGCTTCCATCTTAATGTCTTATCTTTTCCTGTGTGTGCATCATAATTTCCTGTTGTTTTTTTACATCACTTCCTGCATATTCACTCTTCATCTTTCTCATTACTTTCTCATTACTTTATCTTACTTTTTCTGTTTGTTTTCTCACCACTTCCCGTATGTTCTAATTACTTCCCATATGTTCTCATTACTTCCTGTATGTTCTCATTACTTCCTGTATGTTCTCATTACTTCCTGTATGTTCTCATTACTTCCTGTATATCCTCATTACTTCCTGTATAATTCTCCACTACTTCCTATACATTTCCCATCACTTTATCTAAGTTGTCCTACCGTTTCCCATAGTTTTTTAAGGGTCTGGCCTCGTCGGGGGCCTGGGCATGTTTCGATGAGTTTAACCGCATCGAGCTGGAAGTGCTGTCGGTTGTGGCTCAGCAGATCCTCTGCATCCAGAGAGCCATCCAAACCAAGATGGAAATATTTAACTTTGAAGGCACCGAACTAAAGCTGAACCCTAACTGCTTCGTCGCCATCACCATGAACCCAGGCTATGCCGGCCGCTCCGAGTTGCCGGACAACCTTAAGGTAAAATATACCATTGGTCTCCAGAAGACGTGTCCTTCAAGGGTTGACCTTTAAATGCGGTGTAAGGATTGCTATCAGGTATAATAGATGTTTCAAACCTCTGTTATCATTTTATTTTACATTGTCATCTGACGAAGCGCCTCCTTCTTCTGTTTCTCAACCCGTTTCAGGTTCTCTTTAGAACTGTGGCCATGATGGTCCCCAACTACGCCCTTATCGCCGAGATCTCCCTCTATTCTTATGGTTTCCTCCATGCTAAGCCCCTCTCGGTGAAGATTGTGATGACCTACAGGCTGTGCTCGGAGCAGCTCTCCTCTCAGTTCCACTACGACTACGGGATGCGGGCCGTCAAGGCCGTTCTAGTGGCTGCCGGCAACCTCAAGCTGAAGTATCCCGAGGAGAACGAAGATATACTTGTACGTTTCCACCCCGGATACATTTATGGGTCAAAGCTAAAGATTTTATGGTTTTATCAAGATCTTTGTGGGCATAAATAGAAGAAAATGTAAAAATCTAAATAATCTAAATATTCTATTTCTTTACCTTATTTAGCTTCTGAGATCCATCAAGGACGTAAACGAGCCCAAATTTCTGTCCCATGATATCCCGCTGTTTAACGGAATCACCAGCGACCTCTTTCCTGGTATCCAACTTCCTGAAGCCGATTACAAAGTAAGTGACGGTCTCCGGCAGTGACACTGCTTTCCTGCGCATGATCAGCCGGTTCATTATTTGTATTTATGATTGATATTACTATTAAAACACGGGCTTTAGTAACATTGCCAGCGACACGTATGACACGTATGACACGTATGTCTTGATGCCTCTGCTTTTTGTACAGGATTTACTGGCGTGTGCCCACGAATGCTGCGTCAGACACAACGTCCAGCCGGAGTCGGTCTTCTTAGAGAAAATGATACAGACCTACGAGATGATGATCGTAAGACACGGGTGAGATTAGAAAATAGTACCGCTTGGGAAATATCTTACATTTTCTAGAAATTTAGGTCTTGAAAATATTTTTTGTGGTTCCAAACCCTCACCGGCGTCATTTTCCGTTTGGTCGCACAGTTTTATGTTGGTCGGAGAGCCGTTTTCGGGTAAAACGAAGGTCCTTCAGGTTTTGGCCGATACCCTCTCCCTCATGAACGAAAAAGGCTGCGAGGAAGAAAAGGTCGTATACAGGACGGTGAACCCCAAATCCATCACCATGGGGCAGCTTTTCGGGCAGTTTGACCCGGTGTCACACGAGGTATCGTAAACCGAGCGCTAGCCGAGCGTCCGCCGATAAAACTGATCAAAGAGGAGAACGTAGAGAATTTCTGTGCTATGATGTAATAACTTATGACAGGAGCGCGTCCTCCTTCCCATTGCAGTGGACCGACGGTATAGTCGCCAATACTTTCCGTGAGTTCGCGTTATCCGACACCCCCGAACGCAAATGGGTCGTGTTCGACGGGCCGATCGATACTCTGTGGATAGAGAGTATGAACACCGTGCTGGACGACAACAAAAAGGTAACATTGTGTCTAATAATTCGAAGAAACACAGCGTTTGTAGCATTTTATTTCTGAACCCTGCCCAGAACTATTTGTGTAATCAATCTGAATTTGCCTCCTTTTATCTGGGACTCCTTAATTCTAGCTTGTAGTCATGTGATGCAAGCAATGACTACTGATTGGCTGAAAGACTTTTCTTAAACCTCAACTACTCCAAATGCTTCGGTTCTAACGATTGTATTATTTATCACCAGTGGGAGAGATTTGTTATTGATCTGTGGTTCGATGAAAAGGGAATAATATGTTATTGCCCCAATTAAGCCCGTTCTTAATTATGTTGTGTAGGCAGTCTTAATAATAATAATAATAATAATAGTGGTTATAATAATAATAATAATAATAGTGATAATAACAATAATAATAATACATTTTATGAATATCTTGCCAGCTTTGCTTGATGAGTGGGGAGATTATTCAAATGTCTCCGCAAATGAGTCTGATCTTTGAAGCGATGGACCTGTCCCAGGCCTCGGTAAGTTGAAATCTGATGAATAATTAATACTCGGGTGTCAGGGAATCTTGGAGTCGGGGTATTAACTGAGTGTCACCCCACAGCCTGCCACGGTGAGCCGCTGTGGTATGATCTACCTGGAGCCCTTGCAGTTGGGCTGGATGCCGTTGGTGAAGTCGTGGCTGAACACCGTCCCTGAGGCGCTGCGGAGTAAAGAGCATCTTCCGCTCCTCGAGGAGCTTTTCCGTTGGCTGGTTCCTCCGGCGCTGCGGTTTCTGCGCAAACAGTGCAAGGTACGTACAGAGCGCGGAACTCCAAGCGAAAAAAGAGCATTATACAGTACATTTGGGTGAAAAAACATGTTTTTGTTATTATGAGTCTCCTGGTGGCGCCTCCTCTTTACGCACATTTAATTTTAGGAAAAATTGTAATAATAGTTTCATTTATTTTAATAATGAGTAATGGCGCTCGCTCCCCGCGCGTTGCACAGAATTAACCTGTCACGCGTCTCGTTTCTGCGCAGGAACTGGTCTCGTCGAGCGACAGCAATGTTGTGGTCTCACTCACCAGACTCTTCGAAATGCTGCTTTTTGACGCGGTCGGCGAGGAGCCGACGAATAAAAACATCCGGATCTGGATAATGGTGCGTGGCCCGGCTGCCTGCCCCTTTAACACCATCCTTTAGTCCTGTCCCAAAGCGGGCTTAATCCGAAAGGGTGCCGGGGCGGAAGGGCATTTCACGTAGCAGTCAACATAACCAGCAATGGATTTCCTTCCGAGGGCTTTATCCCCCATGATATTAGAAACCCTCAAAGGGGATTAATCCAGAAAGGATCCAGTTAAGGTGGAAATACTTCCTGAAGAAGATTTGGGCTACATCTCAGCCTTGTTTCTGATTTAAACTATTCCACATAGGGCAACCGATTAGTGGGGTTGTAACAACTGTCCATGCAATGCGCTCCTTATATTCCGCGTATGGCCTGTAAGAACGGCTGACGGGCCCAGCGTGATGCGTCTCCGTTCTTTTCACAGGCGTGCTTTGCTTTTTCCATGACGTGGTCCATCGGCGGCTGCTGCGACTCCGACAGTCGGGTTAAATTTGATGCATTTTTGAAAGAGATCGTATCGGGGAAATCCGAGGGGAACCCGGTGCCGGCCGCCGTGGGCAAGTGGGAATGTCCGCTGGATGATAAAGGCTTGGTTTATGACTTCATGTACGAGGTGAATAAACGACAGTGTTACCTGTAAACAATTACCTATAAAGTCGTGATACAGGGTAACCGTCACCATTAGCAGAGCTCGGCCAGCTTTCATACGATTACAGACGGCTTATAAACCAGCCGTGGGTTTCAGATAAACCTTTTCCACGTTGGCAAAACCCCATATATTGGCCTCCAAATATATACAAAAAAACGTATGAAAACAAGGAAATTTCAGGCTGTGACATAATTACAAAAGGGTTTTATAACCATCAGTCAGCCTTTTAAACTTAAACTTGGATCAGCGAACACAACGTGCCATTGGAACACAGGAGTGATGGGAGTGATAAAGGGCCATTGGAACGCAGGTGTGATGGGAGTGATAAAGGGCCATTGGAACACAGGAGTGATGGGAGTGATAAAGGGCCATTGGAACGCAGGTGTGATGGGAGTGATAAAGGGCCATTGGAACACAGGTGTGATGGGAGTGATAAAGGGCCATTGGAACACAGGAGTGATGGGAGTGATAAAGGGCCATTGGAACACAGGTGTGATGGGAGTGATAAAGGGCCTCTGTACGCCTATGAAGGGATTCCATTAAAAATCAACCGATTTCATCTACAATAGTCATTTACAACATTAACCCCCTCTGCACTGGATTTCATGTTGTCAAATTGTTGCTCAAAGGCTTTTCTCCTCTCCCCAGCTGAAAGGCCGCGGCCGCTGGGTTCACTGGAACGAGTTTATCAGAAACGCAAACATTGGAGACAAAAACACAAAGATTCAGGACATTATTGTCCCGACGATGGACACCGTGAGATACACGTTCCTGATGGAGCTCTGCATCAGACACGCCAAGTGAGTAACGGGGTCCTGACGGACGCAGAATGCCACGTTTGGGGAACAGAATGTTCACAGCGGACAGTTCATCTACAAGTAACATTAACCTTACCCAACATTCTATCTCCGCATTCGAATGGCGTCAGGGTGACGGAGGGATTTAAACGGCTAATAGCTTCATTAATTAACGCACACTTCCTTCTCACAGACCTTTGTTATTTGTGGGCCCGACCGGCACAGGGAAATCAGTTTATGTGAAGGACAAGTTAATGAACAACTTGGATAAAGAAAAGTTCTTTCCTTTCTTTATCAATTTCTCGGCTCGGACCAGCGCCAACCAGATCCAGGTCAGTGTCCTCTCCTCATTACCAGTCCTTACACAATTTAAAAGGTAGATTAAACTCCGACGCCATCCTTTACCCATCAAGAGATCTGCTCGGGATATACTGCTGTGTCTGTTATTATTCTGAAAATACGCAGAGATGTCAATGTTTTAGGAATCTCTTAATAATTATTAATAAGACTCACGAGGATGATAGAGAAACTGACGGCCTCCTTTCCACCCAACAAAGTCCTCAAAATTCTATGATGAGGAGCTGGGATACTGTGGGTTGGAGAAGACATCTTCAGTGTCTGGAAAGCTCCAGAATCCTGGACAGTGGTGTCCATGGGGTACGGATGCTGGAAGACTGCATGTCTTGCTTTAGAGACACATTTGGGTTAGAAGAACATCAACCACGTCAACAGAAACTTTCCGACCGTTTTCCCGTCTCTAATCTATTCTCCTTTCAGAACATCGTCATGGACAGGCTGGATAAAAGGCGTAAAGGCGTGTACGGGCCTCCCGTGGGGAAGAAATGCGTCGTTTTCGTTGATGATATGAACATGCCTGCCTTAGAGAAATATGGAGCCCAGCCGCCCATCGAACTGCTGAGACAGTTTTTTGACCACGGAAATTGGTAAATGTTTAATGACATTGAGAGGGTGCCGGGTGCGATGGAACCTGTCGTGAGGTTTTTCAGTGTTTGTAAATCTAGGTTAAAGTTGTATAATTTCATGTTTTTAGGTATGATGTGAAGGACACCTCCAAGATCTCCCTCGTTGACGTGCAGCTGTTCGGCGCGATGGGCCCCCCCGGCGGCGGGAGGAATGCTGTGACCCCGAGATTTTTACGCCACTTCAACTTGTTCACCATTAATGCTTTCAGCGACGAGACAATGATCCGCATCTTCTCCGCCGTGGTCTCTTTTTACCTTAGAAATAACGAGTTCTCACCTGACTTCTTCACCGTTGGCAACCAGATTGTTAGCGGCACGATGGAGGTGAGATAGTGAGATCACGGGTATTTATATTCTACAGTTTATATATATTTATTTATATATAGGATAATAAAATGTAACATATGAGTGAACATCGAGCTCCATATCGCAAACCCACAGAGGTCACGTCTCGTCAAGCTGACAACCCACCCAGACCTAAAGAATTCAGTCCCAGGACTTACCGAGGGATTGTAGGCTCTGTGGTTGAGAAGGACAGACTTTCTTAAGGTCTGACCAGTTGCTCGGTCTTTGGGTTCTATCCGTCGGTGTCAGAAATATCTGGGTATGGATATAAATTTCTAGAAGCCAATGGATTAGTCAATGGAGTTAAAGGGTCTTTTCCCATTAGATTAGCTCGGCCTCCTTAAGGTCCCCACAGGTTGGACACCATATTTTAAGGATGATGCGGTTGATTCTGTGCTCGGTTTCCGCGCCGTCTCTTGGCGCTTTAATTGTATAATCTTTCCTTTAATCAAAGGTGTATAAAAAAGCTATGGAGAACCTGCTGCCCACCCCAGCCAAGTCCCATTACACGTTCAATCTGCGGGACTTCTCCCGCGTCATCCAGGGCTGTCTGCTGATCAAGAAAGAAGCGGTGGAAAGTAAGCGCGTCATGGTGCGCCTCTTCGTGCACGAAGTCCTGCGGGTGTTTTATGATCGGTTAGTCGATGACGACGACAGATCCTGGCTCTTCAGATTAATCAAGGACGTGGTGAAAGATCATTTCAAGGAAAATTTCGACTCGGTGTTCGAGCATCTTAAACAAGGCAACGAACCCGTGAGTATCGGAATATCCGCCATAATTGTCTTTGTCACAATAAGGTAGACGGAGGACTTGCTTGCAGATATACACTACAGTTCAAAAGTTTGGGGTCACTTAGAAACTTCCTTGTTTTTGAAAGAAAATCACATTTTGTCCATTAAAGTAACATGAAATGGATCAGAAATCCAGCGCAGACGGGGTTAATGCTGTAAATGACTATTGTAGCTGGAAACGGCTGATTTTTTAATGGAATCTCTTCATAGGCATACAGAGGCCCTTTATCACTCCCATCACTCCTGTGTTCCAATGGCCCTTTATCACTCCCATCACTCCTGTGTTCCAATGGCCCTTTTATCACTCCCATCACTCCTGCGTTCCAATGGCCCTTTATCACTCCCATCACTCCTGGGTTCCAATGGCCCTTTTATCACTCCCATCACTCCTGTGTCCCAATGGCCCTTTTATCACTCCCATCACTCCTGGGTTCCAATGGCCCTTTATCACTCCCATCACTCCTGTGTTCCAATGGCCCTTTATCACTCCCATCACTCCTGTGTTCCAATGGCCCTTTATCACTCCCATCACTCCTGTGTTCCAATGGCCCTTTATCACTCCCATCACTCCTGTGTCCCAATGGCCCTTTATCACTCCCATCACTCCTGTGTTCCAATGGCCCTTTTATCACTCCCATCACTCCTGTGTTCCAATGGCCCTTTATCACTCCCATCACTCCTGGGTTCCAATGGCCCTTTATCACTCCCATCACTCCTGTGTTCCAATGGCCCTTTATCACTCCCATCACTCCTGTGTTCCAATGGCCCTTTATCACTCCCATCACTCCTGTGTTCCAATGGCCCTTTATCACTCCCATCACTCCTGTGTCCCAATGGCCCTTTATCACTCCCATCACTCCTGTGTTCCAATGGCCCTTTTATCACTCCCATCACTCCTGTGTTCCAATGGCCCTTTATCACTCCCATCACTCCTGGGTTTCAATGGCCCTTTATCACTCCCATCACTCCTGTGTTCCAATGGCCCTTTATCACTCCCATCACTCCTGGGTTTCAATGGCCCTTTATCACTCCCATCACTCCTGTGTTCCAATGGCCCTTTATCACTCCCATCACTCCTGTGTCCCAATGGCCCTTTATCACTCCCATCACTCCTGTGTTCCAATGGCCCTTTTATCACTCCCATCACTCCTGTGTTCCAATGGCCCTTTATCACTCCCATCACTCCTGGGTTCCAATGGCCCTTTATCACTCCCATCACTCCTGTGTTCCAATGGCCCTTTATCACTCCCATCACTCCTGTGTTCCAATGGCCCTTTATCACTCCCATCACTCCTGTGTTCCAATGGCCCTTTATCACTCCCATCACTCCTGTGTCCCAATGGCCCTTTATCACTCCCATCACTCCTGTGATCCAATGGCCCTTTTATCACTCCCATCACTCCTGTGTTCCAATGGCCCTTTATCACTCCCATCACTCCTGGGTTTCAATGGCCCTTTATCACTCCCATCACTCCTGTGTTCCAATGGCCCTTTATCACTCCCATCACTCCTGGGTTTCAATGGCCCTTTATCACTCCCATCACTCCTGGGTTCCAATGGCCCTTTATCACCCCCATCACTCCTGGGTTCCAATGGCACATTGTGTTCACTGAGCCAGAAATTTCCTTGTCTTCATGAAAAAACACTCGGTGACCCCAAACCTTTGAACCGCAGGTTTTTGGGACAATTACTAAACATTAGCAACGATCTAGTGAGCCGGTTCCCATGCACGGTTATTCGTATCCTGATAAAGCTGTAGCTTGTGACTGGTTTTCGCAGCTTTCTGAGGAATCGCTCCGGAATCTGCTGTTCGGCGATTACATGAACCCGGACCTGGAGGGAGACGAGCGTCTGTACGCGGAGATACCGAGCGTTCAGCAGTTCAACGATGTGGTGGAGAGATGTTTGGAGGAATATAACCAAACCCACAAAACCAGGATGAACCTCGTTATATTTAGGTAGGTTACCTGCCTTCGTAACAATACTGAGTAATACCTTTTATATTAGTCTAGGTCAGGTTCTAGAGGGTTCTAGACCAGGTAAAGCCAGTCTGTAGCTCTTGGCTTTATGGGAATTAAAGATCAATAGACCCTAGAGAGGTGCGAATGTGCAAACCCAACAAAGCCATGTTTTGGCTTTATCTCCAGACATTGGGTGACATATTAGAAATTGTTCTCTCTCATTTTCCTTGTAAAGATACGTTGTGGAACATTTGTCCCGGATCTGCCGCATCCTGAAACAGCCAGGAGGCAACGCTTTGCTGGTCGGCGTTGGAGGCAGCGGACGGCAGTCCCTAACCCGTCTCGCCACCGCCATGGCAAAAATGAATATCTTCCAGCCGGAGATCTCCAAGAGCTATGGGATGAATGAATGGAGAGAAGACCTCAAGGTGAGTGCAGGACTATGTCATGTATGTAGACGTGTTCTTGGTACCGGATTCAGGAAAGAGGCTGTTCCACTATGAGAACAGTATAAGAAGCTTATATATTTTTTTCTGCTGCAATGGCAACAAAGCCTTCAAAGTTATCAGTGCCATCTCCTTGTGTCTATGAATACAGGCTAGAAATTACCTGACCCCGAAAGGTGCAACCCAGATTATCTTTCGAAATATATCTCTCGGCTACCAATTCAATATTTTAGTAACCAGGCCTGTAAATCTCTCCCCAGAATCTTCTGCGGAACGCGGGGGTGAAGGGACAGAAAACCGTGTTTCTGATAACAGACACTCAGATCAAACAAGAAGCGTTCCTGGAGGACGTGGACAGTCTGCTCAACACCGGGGAGGTCCCGAACCTGTTTGCGGCAGATGAAAAGCAGGAAATAATGGAGGTAACGCGGACGTGTCTAACGCAACCAATGACAGAGACACGTAGAGGAGTCAAAAAGTGGCTCGTTTTATTCATTTTATTATTATTATTATTATTGTGCGCTGTGTTATTATATAGCCCTCTAATCCCATTTATCTGTCTCAGGGAGTCCGTCCAGTCGCCCAAGCTGGAAATAAAAACGCCGAGCTCAGCCCTTTGGCTTTATTCGCCTTCTTTGTGAATCGCTGCAAAGAAAACCTGCATATCGTGGTTGCCTTTAGCCCCATCGGAGACGCCTTTCGCAACCGCCTTCGGCAATTCCCGTCGCTCATCAACTGCTGCACCATCGACTGGTTCCAGGTGGGTTCGACCCTCCTGAGCGGCCGCGTGGTCGTTCTGTGTGTCATTATATTGTAAAGGATACGATAACACAATATATTTGGGGTATTTTTTGTGTGTTGCAGCCGTGGCCTGAAGATGCCCTCGAACGGGTGGCCGTGAAGTTTTTGGAAACGCTGGAAATGACGGAAACCGAGCATCAAGAAGTTGTGTCCATCTGTAAACACTTCCACACGTCTGCGATATCCCTGTCCGACAAGTCAGTATCTGCATCAGACATCCCCGCGGAGGTCATGCTGAATCCGACACATCGTAATTCCAATCATAATCCTCCCGTTGTGTCCTCCAACCTTGCGCAGGTTCTTGAGAGAACTGGGGAGACATAACTACGTTACTCCCACCTCTTACCTGGAACTCATCGCCGCTTTCCGCCAGCTCCTGACGCAGAAACGCGATACAGTGATGAAAGCGAAGAAGAGATACACCAACGGCTTGGACAAGCTGGCGTTCGCGGAGTCTCAGGTCAGTCGGGGGGATTCTTCGGGTCTCTTAATCAAGCTGGCCCAATATGCAGGACACGAGAAAGTCAGAAATGGATCTCCTCTTAAGGTTCTTCTCTTTTTGGCGAATGTCACGCTTTTATTCCGTTTCATCATTCGGAGGAATTGTTTATTTAGGTGGGAGAGATGAAGAAAGAGCTGGTGGAACTGCAGCCCAAGCTGGAGGAAGCCAAGGTGGAAAACGCCAACATGATGGAGGTAAAGCGTTTAATGGCCATGTGATGTCATTAATATATATATATTCAGCTTTCAGTGCATTCTCTTCCAGCCTTGACAGATTTCTTACTTTTGTCCAGATTATTGAAAAAGAATCAGCCGAAGTTGAAGCAAAGAGTAAAATCGTCCGAGTGGATGAAGAAGTGGCCACCCAGAAAGCCGCCGAAGCCCAAGCCTTGAAAAACGAGTGTGAGAGTGACCTGGCGGAGGCCATTCCGGCCCTGGAGGCCGCTCTCTCGGCCCTCAACACCCTAAAGGTTAGCTTAACCCTTTGAGTGCAGGAGGGGTGAGCTACCAATGGCAGCACCGCCAGACGTTTCCACATTTCTGATAATAGTATTAATTTTATCATGCAATAAAGAAGGCCAACCTCTACGCTAGTGACCGATGACCTGTTTTTTGTAGCCATCTGACGTCTCGATCGTGAAAGCCATGAAGAACCCGCCATCGGGGGTAAAACTCGTTATGTCAGCCGTGTGCGTCATGAAAGAAATAAAACCCGAGAAAATAAATGACCCCGCGGGCACCGGCCAGAAGGTAACGGGGGTCTCCTGCCAAATAATACGCACTGTGCTCTAGAACACTCTAGAATGTTTATTTTCCTTCTTATTCCCCGACAGATATTGGATTATTGGGGTCCGAGTAAAAAGCTTTTGGGGGACATGAATTTCTTAAAAGACCTGAAAGAATATGACAAGGACAACATTCCAGTAAGTTCCTCGCGGACGGACGTGACCAGGTCGTGCGAGCTGCGGTGATCTTCTGGAAACGATCACCACACGTTTTGTTCTTTCATTTATTTCATACTCATTTGTGTCTTTTTCAGGTCCCCGTAATGCAGAAAATCCGCAGTGAATTCATCCCAAACCAGGATTTTAATCCAGCCATCGTGGCCAAGGCGTCTTCCGCCGCCGAGGGTTTATGTCGCTGGATTTTGGCAATGGAGGTTTACGACAGAGTCGCCAAGGTATTTATTATGAGTTCCCACAAAAGTGCAGAACTCAAGAAATTCACGCTACGAGCAGGACGGACTCCTTATAACCCCCGCAAAGTTTGTGCTATTGGGTAAAAAGCTGTTGCAATTTGTCATTGGGATTTGTTACAATGTATCAAGAATTTGGTGGAACGTCCATCCTTCTCGAGGTTACTTGTTGTCTGATTTAAAGGAATTAATTTTTCGATTACAAATTGGAAATATTTCCCATAAAAATAACAATTGGAACCTCGGCCGTGCAGACGCCGTTGTGTATATTTTTTCTGAATCTGTATAATTTGGTCATTTATTGGTATTATTTACAATGATTTAGGTGGTTGCTCCTAAGAAAGCTCGCCTGGCAGAGGCCGAGCAGTCATTGACCGAAACGATGGCTCTTCTGAACCAAAAGAGAGCCGAGCTCAAAGCCGTCGAAGACCGGTTGGCCGCTCTACAAGAAACGTTTCGCGAGAAGACGGAGGAGAAAGTCCGACTGGAATTCCAAGTGGACCTCTGCGCAAAGAAACTGGAGCGAGCTGAGAAACTCATCGGGGGCCTCGGAGGAGAGAAATCCAGGTAAAACGAGAACGAGTTCGTAAATCCACGAGGGCCGCGTTGTCCGCCATATTTAAGAGCATAAACTCTTGTGCGTTATGGTCGCTCTTCATAAAGTTAACCTACGACTAGCCGGGAGTACGCAGTTCTGGTCACCAGTAAGTAATGGACTTAAAGGTTATTTATGTTCATTCATGGAACCAAATAATAATAATAATAAAACTAATACCAGTAATCCACCGGTTCCCTAACATTTGGATATTTGATCCATAACAGATGGTCCAGCGCTGCAGATTCCCTGCAGAACACATACGACAATTTGACCGGCGACGTCCTGGTATCGGCCGGAGTCATCGCCTATCTGGGGGCTTTTACAGCCGGCTTCCGGCACGAGTGCACCAAGAACTGGAGCAAGCTGTGCAAGGTCTGCGCCGCCCTCCCTCTGCGCTCTTTATACGTTAACGTTTCTCAATTCCGTTGTTTTTTTTATTTATCTAGAAATCATTTATTGAAACGCATTTTTTTCCCTCCAGATTTACTTTGAATTTGAGAAAATTAATCTTTTTTATCTTTTTTTTTGTCAGAGTAAAATGATTCCTTGTTCTGAAGATTTCTCTTTGAGTAAAACGCTTGGCGATCCAATTAAAATCCGAGCTTGGAATATCGCCGGGTTACCGACGGATAGTTTTTCCGTTGATAACGGAGTCATCGTTAGTAACTCGAGGCGCTGGTGAGTAGCGTTGGGGAGAAATAACCAACATTTTATTCGTTTTGAGTTAACGATATCCATGGGTCGGAACCCCGCGAGTTTCCAAATCTTCAGTGAGTTACTGAATATGCCATGAATTTCACCCAAAATTTAGGCCGCTGATGATTGACCCTCAGGGTCAAGCCAACAAATGGATAAAGAACTCGGAGCGAGAGAACCAGCTGAGCGTGATCAAGTTAACCGACCCAGACTACATGCGCACTCTGGAGAACTGTGTCCAGTTTGGGACTCCTCTTCTTCTGGAGAATGTGGGAGAGGAGCTGGACCCTTCTCTGGAGCCCTTACTGCTAAAACAGACCTTTAAACAAGGTGCGTCCGGTCGCTGCTTTAGGTCTGAGCCGGGTATTTTCTAGATAAGAGCTCTAGATGTGAGCTTGGGGCTGACTTTAGATGCAGACGCTAATTTAGATATGAGTTAGTACAAGGTTCTGGACCTGCAGGTTGGTTCCACAACCTGCTCTACATACATGCTCAGATAGCTAGCTAGTCCCTGTTCTAGATGTCTGCCCATCACCCGTTCTAGATTTGTATCTTGTGCCTGTGTGATTTCTTAGTAGTCTAGATATATGCGTTTGATCCAGTTCCGCTTACTTTTTTTGCACCTGTTCTAGGTATGCCCTTGGTGTCTGTTCTAAGCGCTAGCTTGGTCTGTGTTCTAGGTCCCTGCTTTAGTTTTTCGCTTGCCGCTAGATATCTACCAGCTTCCTTTCTAGAAAGACTTGCTTACTAATTATTTCCGATTATTCGATCCCTGCCCTAGAAAAGCAGATTATTAAAAAAAGTAAATTAATTTTCTTTGCTAAAGTCCTTTTCTGAATTCTTTTTAATGCTGTCTGTCGGGAGCAGAGGAAGGTATTACGGACGATTATTCTTGTTTTTAATAAATCGAGTTTAATGTCTATATATAAATAATTGAAGGTATTTCGCGTTTAATCGATTCAATCTATTTATAATGAAGCAGCGTAACGACGAGAGATTCCATGCACTGTTCCTTCATGAGCGAGAATATGTGATGAATCTGTTTGGAAATAATTGATATAACCGTATAGTTTCATTTTACCCTCTGGCTGTTGCCTCTGGAATATATAATGGAGGATCTTTAATGGCGCCATCGCTGTACTGAGCCCCAAGTCCTAGGAGTAGAGGGGGTTTAAATGACTATAACCGGAGGGAAAGTTACCCCTGGCTTGCCACACCTTGCTACATACACGTGTAGATGGCCATTTTGGCCCCTTATCCAGCTTTATGGACGTGCGTTGCCGTTACAGGGGGTGTGGAGTGCATCCGGCTTGGGGAGACCATCATTGAGTATTCCAGAGATTTCCGCTTCTACATAACCACCAAGCTGAGGAACCCGCATTACCTGCCGGAACTCGCCACCAAGGTGTCCCTTCTCAACTTCATGATCACCCCTGAAGGCCTGGAGGACCAGCTCTTGGGGATTGTGGTGGCCAAGGAGAGGTTTGTGACTCAAGTCCCTGCAAATAACTGTCGCTCTAATTATATCCTCCCTTCTTACATGATTGGCTATTGGTGGCACCCGCCAGCGATGACTTTTAACCCATTTTATGACACATCTGAATGGAATTGGTAAAGTTTTTGGTCCTTTATAAAGTGAGTCTCATCCGTTGTAGGCCGGAGCTGGAGGAGGAGAGGAACGTGCTGATCCTGCAGTCCGCCGCAAACAAAAAGCAGCTGAAGGAGATCGAGGACAAGATCCTGGAAACCTTACAGTCCTCGGAAGGGAATATTCTGGAAGACGAAAGCGCGATTCAGATCCTAGACTCCGCCAAAATAATGTCTAATGAGATTACAAAGAAGCAGCAGGTAGGAGGGCGGCCGTGCTGGGGAAATGAGCCGGGAGCGCGGCCCTCTTGTGTATTATGTGGTGCCTGGGAAAGGGGGATTCATGGAGGGACTGGATGTGACTGGGATAGGGGTGGTCGGCAGTAATCCTCACCAATAGCAAGATGCCAACGCTCAGCCCTGGGCGCATTCAGCAGACGCTAGGCACGGCCAGGCGCTGGCTTTAGGCGGAGGGAACCGTTCCGTTACGGATGAAGCTTTATATCATTTTACTCCCCAAACCAGATCGCAGAGAAGACTGAAATCAAAATAGCTGAATCCAGAGAGGGCTACAGACCGATCGCCAGGCACTCGTCCGTGCTGTTCTTCAGTATCGCGGACCTGGCCAACATTGACCCCATGTACCAGTACTCGCTCAACTGGTTTGTCAACCTTTACATCAACTCCATTCAGGACAGGTGAGGACGGGGCTCTCTTCTTTGCTCATATAAATATATATATAATATACGTAATGTTTAGTGAATATTATTCATCATTTTCCTTTTCAGCAACAAATCCAAAATCTTGGAAAAGCGCCTTCGCTACCTGAACGATCACTTTACCTACAATCTGTACTGCAACGTGTGCCGCTCCCTCTTCGAGAAGGACAAGCTGCTCTTCTCTTTCTTGCTTTGCTGCAATCTGCTCATGTAAGTTGGAATTTCGCCCGACCCAATTCCCTATGGATTTTCCCCAAAACCCAGGGTCGATAAAACAGGCGACATTTCTTTTAACTGCCGAAATCCTATTGATTCTAAACGAATTGGAAAAAATTCTGTGAAAAACATAGAATTTTAGACCCCGCGTGACGCGTTCCTCGAGAAACACGAACATTCCGATGAACGATACGCACCGTCCATGCACCTTGTCATTTATTTTAACTTTAGAGCAAAAAAGGAGATTGAAATCCAGGAATTTCTGTTCTTGCTGACGGGAGGAGTCGGCCTCCAGAATAACGCGGCGAACCCAGCTCCGTCGTGGCTTCCAGATAAGAGCTGGGATGAGGTTTGCCGCGCAAGCGAGCTTCCCTCTTTCAAGGGCTTAAGGTAAAGACTCGCTGTCCTTTCTAAAGGGGATTTTGGCAATTAGACCCATATCAGGATAATAGTCATTTACGAACACCACGGATGATTGACAGATCCAGAGAGAGGTCTTAATAGCCAAGGCTATGAAAATATTACTAAATGTACCCAATTGGTGGATAATTTGTTTCTAGACCACCAGTCACTGTCTAAATTAGAGACATCACGTTTTCTGGGGGGGGGGGTTAAATGTTTTCTGCTCTAGAGCTTATAACATGAATTTGTGATTCTAGTAAAACTGCCTGAAAAGAGTAACTTTCCTCTGCTTCAGGGAACACTTTACCGAAAATCCCAACGAATGGCATAAAGTATTCGACAGCAAAGAGCCCCACGCGGCCCCCTTACCCGGCCCCTTCGACGAGAAGCTCAATGAGCTCCAGAAAATGATTCTCGTGCGCTGCCTGCGGCCGGACAAGGTGAGGAGCGAGGCGCGGGTGGCGATGGCGCTGGAGGTCCACGTGGGTCTTATGGTGGAAGTCCTGGGCACCACGTCGCTCATCGCAATCGCCTCCCAGCAGCCGACACGATGTTGCCGTTTGAACGTTGAAGGAACTCTCCCCTCACACCGAGCCGCTCCTGAGGCTACCGACGTGGGGTATTTATACCTAAATATTCTACCCTCCCCATGTTCCCGCAGATAACCCCCGCCGTCACCAGCTACGTGACCGATAAACTGGGAAAGAAGTTTGTGGAGCCGCCGCCGTTCGACTTGTCAAAGAGTTACCTGGACTCCAATGCCACAATCCCCCTGATCTTTGTGCTGTCGCCGGGGGCTGATCCGATGGCAAGTGAGTGACCCAGAACGGTCTCCGCGCGTGGAAAACGCTTGTGTTATTGTATCGGATTTAGAAAAATATCTAGTTTTCCTATTTTAGCGTATTTTGAGGAATTCTAACATCTCGGGTATCTTTCTGCGTCCTTATTTCATATGACTGTGAGGGGGCCGCTCGGGAGGGAGGTTTCTTTGCCTGCATTGGTGAGACGGGAAGGCATCTGATACGTTGTATTTCACATTAATTATTACGCTGAGTACTTGCATTGGGCAGAAACAATCGCCAGCCGCTGGCCGAGGGACGTTACAGTGACCAATCTGCTTGTTTAAGGTTTGCTGAAATTCGCCAACGACAAAGCCATGGGGGGAGATAAATTCCAGGCCATCTCCCTGGGACAGGGCCAAGGGCCCGTGGCCACCAGAATGATTAAAGAGGCTTTAACAGCGGGAACGTGGGTCTGTCTACAAAACTGCCACCTGGCCGTGTCCTGGATGCCCACGTTGGAGAAGATTTGCGAGGAATTCAGCAGCGACGTTTGCCACCCGGACTTCAGGCTGTGGCTCACCAGTTATCCGTCACCAAAGGTGAACCAGAGGGGCCACCGGCATGGCGGGGATATTTGCTTCACTGTTTATCCTGTGTGGTTCTCGTTCTCGGGTCAGACGCGTTTCACCCGGAATGCTTTCTTCGCGTGTCAAGCTTTGAACCTCTGGACGTGACTTGAATGAATTGAACTTTCTTCTTGCAGTTTCCAGCCACCATCCTTCAAAACGGGGTGAAGATGACTAACGAGCCCCCGACCGGCCTGCGGCTGAACCTGCTTCAGTCGTACCTTTCCGACCCCATCTCTGACCCCGAGTTCTTCGGCGGATCCCCTGGCAAAGAGCTGGTAACCGTCGCCGGGGGCTCTCGGGGCGTTTGGTTATTAAGCCGTCTGATAATATACAGCGCTACAGAATTCGATGGCGCTATATAACACAATAAATAATAATGATAATAATGACTCTCCTGCTCTTTGTAGATCTGGGAAAAGCTTCTCTTCGGAGTCTGTTTCTTCCATGCTTTGGTTCAGGAGAGGAAGAAGTTCGGCCCCCTCGGCTGGAATATTCCTTATGGGTTCAACGAGTCGGATTTGCGAATCAGCGTCCGGCAGCTGCAGGTAACGTTTATTAACGGCGCCTGCGGTGAGAATAACCCGCTGATACATCGCCTTTCTCAAATCGCAATATTCATTAAACAATCATTGTCCGTTTATTCTGCATTTTCCAAAGTTTATTATCGATAACCATTTACTAATAATCTATCCCAGCTGTTTGTGAATGATTACGAGCGCGTGCCCTTCGAAGCCATCTCGTATCTGACGGGGGAATGTAACTATGGGGGGCGCGTTACCGACGACTGGGATCGCCGCCTCCTGATGACCATTCTGGACGATTTCTACAACAACGAAATCATAGAAAACCCTCGTTATTCCTTTTCGCCAAGCGGCAACTACATGGCACCACCTCGGGGCTCCCACGAGGACTACGTAGAATTCATTAAGGTGGGATATTATTACGGTTTCACGAGAAGCTTCTTCATCGCCGTATAAAACAAAACAGAGCAAATTCCCCAAAACGGTGATTCTGGTGTCAGATAAAATTGGCCGCGTTTGCATTGTAAGCCTCAGAGATGTCACCGAGGAACCAGGTGTGGGTTATTTTGAAGCAGGGTGGTAAGGGTTAATCGCACGCGCTCTTATATGTGACTTTATTTCCTTAATTTCGGGCAGAGGCTTCCGTTCAGTCAGCATCCAGAGGTCTTCGGGTTGCATGAAAACGTCGACATATCAAAGGATCTACAACAAACCAAAATCATCTTCGAGTCTCTGCTGCTCACCCAGGGGGGCAGTCGGCCCGGAGGGTCCTCGGGGGCCAGCGATCACACCCTGTATGAGATTGCAAATGATATACTGACCAAGGTAAGGATGGGGGGGTCTCCGTACCCAAATGCCCCCAACCTGTTCCTCTATTCTCCGCTGCTCTCTTTATATGTGCCCTTCTCTCCTCCAACACACCGCCCCACCCTTGTCTCGTTCTATCACATCATTTCTCCCTGCCCTTCTCACTTTTTCTCTCCTATCATGTTCGTTTCTCCTCTCCCTTCTCTTTGTCTCTCCTCCATCTTGTTTGGTTGCCCTGCCTTTCTCTCCTTTATCCCTCTCCCTCTCCTCTCTGACATAGTGAATCTGTCCACTACTGCCGGGATGTTATTGGGGTAGGAAACGTGCTTCGTCCGCTCCGAGAGGCTTTTAAATCAAAACTTCAATCCTCCAGCTGCCCAAAGACTTTGACATCGAGGCGGCCCTGCAGAAGTTCCCGGTGCAGTACGAAGAGAGCATGAACACCGTGCTGGTGCAAGAGATGGAGAGGTTCAACAAGTAAGAGCTGATACCCGGTCAGAACACAATGTATCCGGAGCGTTAAACCTCTGCCACTGAGGGGAGGGCTGCACAATGTTACCCCTAGGAGGGCAGCAGGGGCAAAAAGGGTCTCTGCGCAGGCTGTGCCGGTGACGCTCCCTGGGAAGCCATAGAGCTGGATATCTATATCTGACATCGCGATGGGGACCAAGTTCTGCGGCTGGAAGTTCCCTCCCTGCCCCCGCTCGTCTCCCATAAACACCGAGATGCTCCGCGGAGCAACAAACCGATGATCATTCTTCCCGTTTTCTCTTCCAGTTTAATCCGAAGCATCCGGACGACGTTACAGAACCTGCAGAAAGCCATCAGAGGTCTGGTGGTTATGGACTCCGAGCTGGAAGCGCTGGCCGGCAGCTTAATCGTCGGCAAAGTTCCCGAATCATGGGCAAGACGTTCCTACCCCAGCCTGAAGCCCCTCGGAAGTTACGTCACCGACTTCCTGACGCGGCTAAAGTTCCTACAGGTAGGAAAAACTGCTCTTATAGAAACGGAAAGAGAAAGATGGATATTCCTGAGACGCTCGCCAGATACCTTCTAGTGACCAACATAGGAACCTAGAACCTGTCAGCAGATCGGCCCCATCCGGCCCCCCTCCTGTTTCTCCTGGTGTAACGACTCAAACCTTAATCAGTCGTTGGTCTCGTCTTAGATTCAGGAGCCGTATGTCTATCCCATGCATGTTTAATCCCCTCACTGTATTACCCTCTACCACTTCTGCTGAGAGGCGGTTCCACTTACCTTCCACCCTCTCAGATTAGTAAAACTTCCTTACAACAATTTTAGAGAACTAGCCACGTTCATCCATTGTTTTTGTTTTTGATCAGAGGTTAATTACTTCATATAATTAGTCTTAATTTATACTTTTATTCATTTTTATTTTATTTTTTAGAATTGGTTTGATTTCGGGAAGCCCAACGTCTTCTGGCTGTCGGGCTTCTTTTTCACACAAGCGTTTCTGACGGGCGCCATGCAGAATTACGCCCGCAAATACCGGATCCCCATCGATCTCCTTGGGTATGAATTTCAGGTGAGACGGAGAGACCGGGTCAGATTAACTCCTAAATGTCACATTTTACCGAGCACGTTCTCACCCGTTACCCGTTACCGGCTCCGCAGGTTCTGCCGGTGGACACGTCGGACTCGTCGCCATCCGATGGGGTTTATATAAACGGATTGTTTTTGGATGGAGCCCGGTGGGACCGGCAGAGGTGAGTGAATCAGACATCCGGCTCATTCCTTATTTATATCACATGATATTTAGAACGGTCACATCTTTAACATTCCAACCTACTAAAAAAACTATTTTTGTACTTTAACTAAATCCTGTGTTTGTTTCTTTAATTAACCCTTCACAGCGGCGTGCTTTCGGAACAACACCCCAAAATCCTCTTCGACCCGGTGCCCATAATCTGGATTAAACCAAGTGAGTGGGGTGATAGTTGGGGGGGGGAATGATAAAATTTAGAGAAGGAGAGGGGGGAGGGGAGCTAAAACGCTGTAATTTTTTGGTTTTGTGGTCATTTTAATGAAGGACACACATTGGAGGTGGCCCCTCGTTAACACAGCCCCGGGTCCAGCGACGGGATGAATCTGCCGTTAGATCTATTTCAGGCGTATGATCTATAATAATCCTGCGGCCGGGATCCCAGCACACGGCTTCTAACCGCTGGCCACTCGGTGACCTTGACACTGAGTCCTTGATGTCTGTAATACCGCATGCGGCCACAAGGGGGCATCCAACACATCGTGCATTAAGGGCCTCGGTGTTAGTGGATGGGGAGGAGAGCAGGGGAAACTAGAGAGTGAATAGGAAGGAGGGACAGAGGAGGAAGGATCAAAGAATCCTCGGTGTAAGCGATAAGCGACCGCGGCAAATCATTTTCTTGAGGGAAGAAGCTGCACTTGAGATGAAAACATATAAATCCTATAAAAAAAATCATCTGAAATATTTCTCTTCTCGTCAAGATAAAAAGTCAGACATTAAGAAGTCCGAGTCGTACGTCTGTCCTCTCTACAAGACGAGCGAGCGGAAGGGAACCCTGTCCACCACGGGCCACTCCACCAATTTCGTCATAGCCATGCTGCTGCCCACCGATAAACCCGTCAAGCACTGGATCAAGAGAGGGGTCGCCCTCCTGTGCCAGCTGGACGACTAAACCGCCGCGCGCCCGGGGCTGGGGCTAAAGCTTCCCTGTGTGTCTGCCTCCTACCCCTAAACTATTACTTTATTTAACCACAGACTGAAATGTTTTCCTTCCGTCTGTAACCTGAATCCCCAGTAATAATATAAAATAATAACTTTATTCGGTTTATTTTTTGAGGACCCCCCAGTTCCGGGGACGTTATGTGTTCGCGTTTCGCGTCTGGACGGCACATTTTTCAGATGTTTGAAGCGTTCAGTGTTTGACTCGTTTCGCTTGTCATTATCGTGGTTTGATGTATTGAATGTCCTCGCACTCTACGTCTCCACACAATCTGTTCAGCCAAATCTGTTTTACTTTCTATATATAAATCCTGTAAAGTATAAACTATATATAAATAAATATTTTACTTGGATGTAAGAACGAGTGTCATCCGTAATTTATCTTATTATTTAAAGGCACAGGCTAGCTCCTCAAATTTTTATGCATGTTGGAGCCCATCTCGCATGGACTCCAACGCATTTTACTGCATGGAAATTGGAGCATGCACTGGTTAGTTATTGTAATTAGAAGATAAGAGCGCTGTGTCACTTAACTCCTCCCCCAGCTTCCTCTGCAGCGAGCAGGAAGTGTTCGTTGGTACACTTCTTGCACATGCTCAGTAGCAATACCACGGAAGTCACTAAAGCAGCAGCAGCAGCCAATAACCTGTTAGCAAAACATCAGTGTTCCGGTAGCATTAACTAGAAGATCTAGTGAGCATGTGCAGGAAGCATACTTTAGTACGCAGCCTGCTGTCTGTCGGGGCAGCGGGGGGAGGAGCTAAGTGATACAGAAGTCTCTTCTTCTAACTCCTGTAACTAAAGAACGCCTGCACCGATTTGCATGCAGTAAAATGCATCGGAGTCCATGCAGAATAACCTCCAATATGCATTTAACAATAAAATGAGCCTGGAGCTCTCCTTTAACACTTTTATCTCCAGAAGCATGAGCCACGTATCGGATCGCAGCATTAGTCGTGTTAGTTAAAGGCTGACAAGCCTCCAAATCCTCTCTTGTGCGCTCTAATCCACCTGATTGTGTTACCAAACATAGCTGTCCCACGTGGGCAGTCCAGGGAGCGGATCCCAGACGGTCTTATGATCAGGTATTTATAGGCCGGTGGCTTTGCTACCGTGACGTACGTTCGGCTTCTGCAAGAGAATCATCTGGAACCAGAAATCGGTTTCTGAGATTGTTTTCCCGTCAGTGAGAGCGAGAGGTAAGAGTTTGTTTCTTTTATATATCTGCAGCTTTTAAAGGCAGCCGGTTGGGCCAGGAAGGTTAACCCTTAAAATACCAGCGGTCTCTCATATAGTTTATCGTAGGTCTTGAGAGGTCGAGTTGTTTGGCTTATAATTCAGGGAGAAAGTATATCAGACTTTTCAGATTGTTCTGTTTGGCCCCGAAAGGCCGATGGAAAGGGAGTGATGATAACGAAGGAGATACAAAGTAATACTCTTTTTATAAAAATCGGGGACTCTCATTTGTGTTAATTATTCACAAATTTAACCCTTAATGTCACATTTCAAAACCAAAAACCTCCCGGCGCTGAAAATATTGGGATTTTGTTACTTGACGTTTAAGTCTGTAAGCAAACCATGAATAATGATAACATTGCGACCGGAGGAGCTGCCTATCAGCACCGGAGCGGGGATAAATGACACAATAAGATCGCTCTTTCTGCCCCGTTCTGAGCGCAGGTTATGGTAAGATGGATTTCTGTGCGTTGGGCGAGGATCTGGATGACGACGTTGCTGCGCAGTACGTTATTCACCAAAGCCTGCGGGACGTCCACAGAAAGGAGTCCGTCATCGAGACCATGGAACGCAACAGGTAATATATTCATATAAAATGTATGTCTATATATTCTGTGTATATATATATTTATATAAAATGTATGTCTATATATTCTGTGTATATATATAGAAATATCCGCAAAGAAATCACTTTGCTAAAAAATGCTGATTATTTTTAAATAAAAACCTTACCCTGCGATCTCTTATTTAAGAAAATACCTCCTATTGTCCGTAAAACGCGATACAACTTGTCTGGTTTCACATTAATTGATACATTTCATTTCTCTTTTCTCACTTTTTGTATATTTTTATACAACAAAAGTCAATATATTTAACTTTTTTTTAAATAATGTCAATTCCTTGAAAGAAAACCTGAATTAAAATATTAACAAAAAAAACATCCACATCAGTAATTCTGGGTTTTATGCCGGACTGTTTTGCTATGAGGAAAATACTATATTCCCTGTTTTTTTATTAATATATTTATTATACTGGTTATTATAATTATTATATTTATCTTATTATTATATTTATTATTATTTTATTATATTATTATAATAATAATTATTATATTTATTATTATATTATTATTATTAGCACATTTTCCCTGAGTCCTGAACATGAGAAGATTGTGGCAGCGATACGGAACGGTACGTAAAAATACTCAAACAAGTTATTTACAGAATTAAAAGCGCGTTGGGGATTTAGATATTACGGGACGGTCATAGAGCTCGCGGCATTGAGCGGTTAAATTGGGGACGGGACAGGGACGTGGAATATATTTTATACGTCGCCTGCTATTGGCCACATCGGCCAGCCTGATGCCGTCTAATAATCTCGAATGTGCGAGTTCTGCGCGTATCGAATAATAATAAGTTACGTTTTGGATAAAATAGTTATTTCTTCCAGGTGCGGAGGAGGTGCTGGGGAAGTTATGTTGCCATCAGTCGGCATTTCTAGAGTCTGACGCCAGAGGCTGGACTCCGCTGCACGAGGCGGCCGTGCAAATAAATAAGAATATTTTGGAGATGGCGTTTAAATGTGAGTTTCCCGCATCTTTAATTTGATGTGAAATCCGTAACGTCCGGCCGCGGCGTGACGCCCTCCGTGTGACGCCCTCCGTGTGACGCCTTCCAGCCTCCAGCCACAGCGCGGGGGAGCCGCGGACGGCGAGAGGGGAGACCCCGCTATTCCTGGCCGTTGACAGCGCTAGACTAGAAAACGTTACCTTCCTTCTCTCTAACGGCTGTGACCCGGATGCAAAGAACGACGCGGACGAATCTCCGCTGGTGACAGGTAACGGTGACGACCCACCCGGCCCCCGTCTAGTCACCCGTTTCTCCCGCTGTAACGACTCAAACCTTAATCAGTCGTTGGTCTCGTTTTAGATTCAGGAGCCGTATGTCTATCCCATGCATGTTTAATCCCCTCACTGTATTACCCTCTACCGCTTCTGCTGGGAGGCGGTTCCACTTATCTACCACCCCCTCTCGGTGCAAAAATACGTTCTCATGTAACATCTAAGCTTCTGTTTATCCCATCTGGATGAAGCAAAATAAAACACGAGTATTTCCGGAATTTTATTTTGCGTTTTCCCCCAGCGATACGCCGCGGCTCGTACGACATCGCCTCTCTCCTCTTACGTTGTCACACAAACGTGGATCTGCCCTGCGCCGACAACAGGACTGCCCTGCACGAGGCGGCGAAGCTGGGTAAGAAGGATATGACGGGGCTCCTGCTGCGAGCCGGCGCCGACCCAAACTTCACCAGCAACTTCGGATTCACCCCGTTGGCGCTGGCCGCGCAGCACTGCCACACGGACGTCATGGAGATGCTCATTCAGAAAGGTACGGCCGTAAGGAAAATGGCGGACGCCGAACCGCCACGGAGGACCAAGGACGCCACCCCCCCCCGCATGGATAACCTATCAGTGCCTGTGTTTGTATCACATGACAATTAAGTGATCAAAAATGATCAATAAGTTAAACATTTTACACGATTAAAGAATTCTTTGAGGTTTTTAATGCTGCTTTCGATTATGTGAAATTCTACAGAGCAGGTGGTCCCAGTTTTCGTGGCTCCCGGTTAGCTTCACGCGTGTCCTTGATATGTCTGTATGTTTCAGGTGCCAGCGTGATGGCACAGGCGTCCGACTCGGCCTCCATTCTGTTCGAAGCGTCAGCCGCCGGAAACCCGGACGCCGTCTCTCTCTTGTTGGAATACGGGGCAGATGCCAACATCCCCAAACACTCGGGGCATTTACCCATCCACAGGGCGGCCTACAGGGGGCACCTCCTGTGAGTAACGGAATCAGAGGTAGATCGTTAGCGTAACGAGGCTCCGGATACTGAGCTGCGGATTCTCATTTCCCAATAAAGGGTTCCACGGGGGCCGTTACCGGATCCGGCCTCGAGGGGCAGCGGTTTGGGGGGCGCGGGAACGTCTTAGATATTCTCTTTCCGTTCGCAGAGCGCTGAGGCTCCTGGTCCCGGTCACCAATCACGCCGCCATCAGACGAAGCGGCATCAGCCCCATCCACTCGGCGGCCGCAGGCGCTCACCCCCAATGCCTCGACCTTCTCATCAGGACCGGCTTTGACGTTAACTTCATGCTGGCCCAGCGGGTCCGAAAAGGCTACGACGACGAGCGGAAGTCCGCCCTGTACTTTGCGGTTTCCAACGGCGACGTTCCGTCCGCCAACTTGCTCCTCGAGGCCGGGGCTCTGCCCAACCGGGACCCCGTGAACTGCCTGCAGGTGGCGCTGCGGATGGGGAATTACGAGCTGGTGGATCTTCTCCTCCGCCACGGGGCCAACGTGAACTACGTGTGCAGGGTTAACCCTTTACACTTCCCCTCGGCGCTGCAGTACGCTCTCAAAGACGAAGTCCTGCTGCGGATGCTGCTGAATTACGGATACGACGTGCGCAAGTGCTTCGACTGTCCGTACGGAGATAACGTCCATACCCCGTACGGATACGAAGGGTGGACCTCGACGGTCATCAAGGACACGGTGGTATGCAGTCCATTACTAACCCTAATCCAGGGGCAACTCTAGATAACGGGCAGGTGGGGGTTAAGACCATCTAAGACCACCCACTAGGGTAAAACACCCCAAATTTAGCACCAAAGCAAAAATATATCATTCCCACCAGTATATTTGGGGTGAATATTAACAGACGGTTGATAAAATGATCTCGGTGGTCTCCCATTAGGAGGGTAACCCTGGGCTATTAAACTCTGTGAGGTCAGAAGTAGGATTAGGGCAGAACTTTCTCAATCTGCCCCAGAAGAGGGGGGGGCGCTGACGCCACGTGTGTGTTTTTCAGTTCTGTGAAGTGATTTCGGTGACCTGGCTCCGGCACCTCGGGGGGAACGTGGTCCGGGTCATGCTGGATTACGTCGATCACGTTCCTCTATGCTGCAAACTGAAAGAGGTTCTTCAACAGCAGAAACCATGGCCGGAAATCTACAGCATATCAAGTGAGTGACGGCCGCGTATTACATCATATAAATGCAAAGGGCAAAACGCGCATGTGACAGGTGGGTAAGAAGCTGATAAACAGCCAATGGGAGACGAGATCTCTGCCCTGTCCGTCTTCTATTGGCTGCTCTGTGTTCTAAAGCAATAAAGAAATGGATACAGTGTTATTAACCAAAGAGATACATTGTTAGACTTTAGCTGAATTTGATACAAAGTTACTAAGCTTTCGGGACCTCAGAGGTCTCTCCATCATATGAGATCCAATCTGAATTATATTCCATTAAAAATTAAACGTCAGAAGCCATATAACTGTACAGGACATCGCGGCTATAAGAGACGCGGCCTCCAGACTTTAGTTACAAACTGAGTAAAATACATCTAGATCCCTAAAGTGAATGTTCTCGGGGCTCTGATCCGGTTGCCGGTCGGGTTCTGATCCGGTTGCCGGTCGGGTTCTGGTCCGGTTGCCGGTCGGGTTCTGGTCCGGTTGCTGGTCGGGTTCCGATCCCGTTCTGATCCGGTTCCGCTCTGTTCCTTGCAGCCAATCCGCGCTCCTTGAAGCACCTTTGCCGGCTGAAGATCAGGAGCTGCATGGGGCGCCTGCGCCTGCGATGTCCGGTCTTCATGTCATTCCTTCCGCTCCCCCATCGCTTAAAAGATTACATCCAGTACAAGGAGCACGACCTGTACGGCCAACGCAACATGGAGCGGAACTGGTGATTGTGCCCCACGCGGTTTCCATGGCAACGGTTTCCCGGAGCGCAGAATACAAACCTTGGAAACAGTCAGGGAGACGATCATCCAAATCACTCATCAGAAAAACGGCATTTACATCAACCACGGAAAAAAATACTAAAATCATTAACTCTTTGTGGTCACAGCTTCCCGGGCGCTTGTATAACTTCTTTAGTAACGATAGATTGCGAGCTTATCGGGCAAAGTTAGGTCAGTGCTTCACGGACATTCGCAGAACGTGTAGAGCTCAGGAGGATAGAGACAGCGGGCGAGAGGATGTCGGACGGACAGAGACGCGCCAACCGAACTGGAATACGAGAAAGTGCCTGCTGAGGCTTCTTACGCTTTTACTTTTGTTCCTCTTGAAGGGACGCTGTGGCACATTCTGTACCCTAATCTGTGCCGGGGGTTAACGCGCTTGCACCCGCATTGAATTCAAGGTTTTGGTTATAAACAGACAGACTCTGGTTTCTGTAAATTTCTGTTAATAAAGTGTGCATTTTTTTAAAGGTTGACTGAAGATAAGAGAATTCTGGTCCAAAATAAGACAAAAAAATCTGCTTTCGTTTTCTTGGGCCTTGATAGTAAGCGGCGCGTCCGAAAAAAATATACTAAACACAAGTTGTTCGTACAGATGAGCAAACCTGGGAGCTTCCTAGGCGAGGGTCCCCGGAGCTCTGCCTTCCTTACTGAGTGCTTGGGGGCGGGGAGTGGGAGGGACAGAGGTGGGAGAAGGTGGGGGTGGTCAAACATTGCTGCACTCCCTAGAGGTAAATAAAAGAAATTGACCCGGAGACCCTGGGAAGCAAAGCTTCACTCCGAGACTCCGGGTCAAACTCTGGGAGATCACAGAGGAAGGGAACAAAACTTTACAAATACAAGTAAAAAAATCCACAAACTCAAATAAAAACTGACAATGAGGACGCCGTTAAGATGCAGGTCAAGGTTTATTTTTGACCCCGCAAACAATTTCCAAGTACAAATTCCTTAATGGCCACAAGCACCACGGGGTGGTGTGATTGGAAAATACATATAAAAGACAGAAGGAGCGCAATCCCTATCATCCACGTCTACAACCCGCTAACAACCGAGCAAAGGCCACCCCAACATCAGCCTCAACCAAACGCACTCCCCTAATCCACCACAAATGCACAATTTCCAAACAAAGTAACTTTCGGCTTCACAAAACTTTGTCTTCTCCTCGGATTAGTGAATTCCCCTATTTACAGTAATTAGTGCAAAGCGGTACATTCACAGACGTCAACTTTTTTTCCTTGATGGTAGTTTTGATCGGGAGCCACGGACGGAGAGCTCCTCGGCCTCAATAACCGGACTGCTTGAGTTGCTTGATGCACGCGAAGGCCATGGCGGAATTAGCAAGAGATTCATTAAAAATAGTTACTTAGAAATGAAGTTGGATATTTCGTTTAATATAATTGTGTATAATTCTCTCTGCGTTTAGTGTTTAGAGCCCTAGTTCTCTGAGAGAAGCTGAGTGACGATCAAACCAAAAACCCTTCTCATTCAAAGTATCTGCCGTAGTTACCCTCCATAACTGCCCCGTCCCCGACATCCCACCGAGCATGCGCCAGGGGAAGATCGGCAGTAAATATCATATTTTAGTTACGATGTTGCCGCATTCTCTGCTGGGCGTCAGGAAATTTCATGATCGTTAACAACCCTCCACCCGAAGTGCATCCCGCGCTCATTCTGGGATAACAAACCTTTTTAACACCTCGTTGCAATCAACGCTTTCATTATATCGTCCATTAATCTACCAATTAATTAATTATCAAATCTAAAGAAATCACTGAACAAAAGACACAGGAGGAGTCGGGGTAATCTGGATGGGACCGGGGCAGCTTCTCTCACGAGTCCCGACAATCTTCCCGCGCAATATAACTGCAGCGCTTCTCTCATTTCCACGCGATAAAATGCAATGTCACGCACGACTCGCAATATCCCTTTACAGAAACCATGGCAATTATGTTTTTTTTAAAGGCAAAACAACGCACGGGGCATCGTTTTGTTAAAAAAAAGGCTTTCGTAATATTAATAACAGAAAAGGAGCGTTTGATTCCGTTTGCCTGGCACGCGTCTTGTGCTACTGACTTCAGCCCAGGACTCTCGCCGTCTCACGCTTCAGATTCTCGTTTTTTCTTCACGTCTTCGCCAACATCGCTGTCCTCCGATTGGCTGCTGCTGAGAACCACAAACTGCCCGTCCGCACCCGCCTGGTTTGGTCTGCTCGACGCCGCAATCAGACGGCTCTGCTCTTCCAGATCCTGGGAGAAATTAAGAACAGAATAGCTGCTGTCAAGTGATTCCCATATCGATATATATTAAATACCAATATACGGTACATTAAATACCAATATACAATTAATACCAATATACATTAATTACCGATATACATTAAATACCAATATACAATTAATATCAATATACACCAAATACCAATATACATAAATTATCGATATACAATTAATACCAATATACATTAAATACCAATATATACATTAAATACCAATATACATTAATTATCGATATACACTAAATACCAATATACACCAAATACCAATATACGGTACATTAAATACCAATATACATTAATTACCGATATACATTAAATATTGAATATCTGTTTCCTATTCATTTAAGGATAAATATCCCTCTGCCAAAAATGTGCCGACCTCTTTGCGTTCGTTAGAAGAACCCCGATACATTTCGCTCGCCCTCATACCTCACGTCCGATTCTTAATTCTGTAATTTAGGAGATCCCAAGAATTCCAGCAGGAAACTAAGGCTTGTTTTACCTTTTCTATCTGCTTCTGTTTGTTGATTTCTTTTTGCTGTTTTTCTTTAACTTTCTCCATTTCCTTTTGTTTTTCAGACGCTCTGCGATCCTGGGAAAAAGGGAAACGGGGGGGTTATGCGCCTGCCCTGGGGTGTCACCGATCGCCTTCAACACTTATAACACTATATAACTATTACTTATACACTAATACAAAGGCAAACACCACTCACCAGCTCCGCGTGCAGCGCTATCTGCTTCGCCAATCCGACGGAATCACAAATCTAGTAACAAAAGGGAAATAAAAGAATTATTAGCGTTATTCGGAATGCGATCTCGGATCTGCGGAGCCAGTAACAGCATCACTAGAGACATCTATTCTGGATAAATTCACACAAATACCTTTTCACCCTCGTTGTTTGACTCGAAAATATAACAAACAGAATACTGGCGACCCTCGGATCCCCCGCCGGGCGAGCGGAGCACAAACCCAAACAGACGCTTATTTTCCTGGTGGGTGGCGTACAACACGACGCTGGGTAACGGAAACTGGGGGGGGGGAGAATAAATAAAATATTACAACCAAATGTATTATTATATACAGTTTAAAGGCAAATATTATGTGACCATAAGAGCTGAAATGCCCTTAAATATAAGACGAATGATGTTTAAGGAAATCTCAGTATAATTCACTCACCCTCAGCCGCGTGACTTGTGTTTGTGGATCGATCAACCTGTCAAAGATAAAGTGTTTATATCTCAAACCCGAGCCAACGGAGTCTCCGACAGCTACGGTAAAGATCTATACTGTGCGTATACATACACGGAGCTCAGACACAGGCTCTATGGAGGATCCGTCATTAATTAAATTAATTAATTATCCATAAAGTGATATTTGTTCATTTTCTGAACAAATCGGGTAAACGTACCCAATAAATAATGATCATCTTTGGCATACTGGAGATGCCCCGATAGGGTTAATCATGGCAGTAACTCACTTTAAACAATCGCAGGTCACGAGGAGGTGGGATTCGGTCATCCGGAAGATGTTATGTATGGCGCGGGCCGCCAGGATCTGCCGCATGGTTTCATATACAACCTCCGTGCTGTCATCGGCTTTAACCTCCATAGACCCCAGAAACCGGACGATGAACAGCTGGTGGAGAATGGAGTCTGAAACACGCGGCGGGAGAGGAAGGCAGACACGGATCAGGTCGTGATAACACCAGGAACACAGAAAAGAGGCAGTCAGGGAAAACAAATTGAGTACTAATGACACGTATGATGATTACGTGTTCAAAAAGAAACGGCTGTTCAGTCACCTTCAGACGATTCCGATTTCTCTCCAGATTCACCAAAAGGATTTGTTCGTCTAAAAAGACAGAGAAAGATGAAGTAAATGCACCAATTTAACACTTAAGGTGTAATAAAAGAGGAGCGTCGACCCTCAGAACAGACGAATCGATGTCCTGGTAAACTTTATAGAATAATACAGAGCAGTTAATGCCGCCCTACCTGCCAGACTGGGATTTTGGTTGCCCGGATTGGTCTTCGCTGACGGGAGAAATGATATCAAACTGAATTGGGGTATCCGGCGCTACGATGGCGTCCAGGGAGAGCGCAGTGAGTGCCGAGGAGTCCGATCCCACCGAGCTGGTGCTGTTTGTACGCGCGGTGCGAGGGCGAGACGATCTGGAGGAAATGAGAGGTAGAATCAGCTGATGTATCGCGTTTAACATACCTGCCGCTATCCGGATTCATACGAGCGCCGCATTGTCTGCCAATCACAGGGCATCGGATTTCGGAGAATGGTTTCCTAAATAAGTCACTCGAGACATATCAGTAATAAACCCGACGACCATAACATTCGGCAGAAACCAGAATAACTCGACCCCCGAGAGGGGTTTTGCAGAACCTAAAGACAGGAGATTAAGGGGCAGTTTTACAATCCCCCGCGGGTGTCTCGTTACCACTCAGGATTATTTTATCGGCCCTGCTGGTTCTCAACTGGAGACTTTCCCAAAGGCCTAAGGTCTGAGGGCCAAGACGTCAGGGGCCAGCGATCCTTATTTTAGACGCAGCTTTCTGCTGCGGGTACGATATATTATAATATATATATTACATATTATAATATATATTATATAAAATATTTTTAATATATATATATATTACACATAATAATATAATATTATATATTATCTAAAATATAATATTCCACAGATGCATCACTTGTAAGCTCATGAGCGGCGCCCCCAGACGCCCAACTTTCTCTTCTATTATAAAAGTGTCATAAAGCTTAGACGGCAGCTCACAGCAGGGTCCTCAACTCCTGTTATATCTGTAAATGTACCCGTGTTATATATTCGTCACATCCCATATTTAAGTTGTACAGCGCTATGGAATATGTTAGAGCTTCATAGAGAACAAGAGTAATAAATACCTCCCTGTGATCTTGACAACTACAGAAGCGAGCGAATTCTGCGGGGTAACTGGGTTAGAACCCGCTGGGTTACGGGATCCTTCGCTGTATGAGAGGGGCTCTTCCTGAAACTTACCCCGAGGGCTTTAGGCTCTCATGCCGCTGCTGGAAGGAAGGAGAAGGAGTGACGGCCTCCAGGGCCGACTGGTTCACTCGCGCCGCAGTCTCCTAGGTTAGAAACAGACAGTCTACACTCAGAAGGCTTTATCAAAGAACCTCATTCAAATTCTTTGCTCAGAAAAACGTCAAAATAAACTATTTTTGGACAATTCTAAAATCCCCAAAATTCCAAAAAAATAATTGGACGTACCTCAGGATTGTCGGTTAAATATATGCGTTTAGAGATGTTATTTATTGTAGTAATCCACTGCAACGACAAACAAGTATTATTATACATTTTATATAATTGTAGCAGCTCATTATTATACCCACATTAACACTGTGTGTGCCGGAGCAATAAACAAGCCCAGACGCTACCAAACACATGATTTCTTGCATAAAATTCCAGACTAAGGTCGTGAGTGAGTGGACAGAATTAATTCCTACATACAGCATACAGAATAAAATATATCTGATAAAAATAACACACAAAAAAATGTATCACTAATCAAATTTGGCAAAAAAAAAAAAAAACGTACGAAATAATCAAAATAATGATAATAAATACAAATAAAAAACAGAAGATATAGAATAACCAAATAACTTATTATAACCAAACCACAGCAATTTGTAAGTAAAATCAGAGAGTAACAGAAATACAGAGAGAATTATTTTGTGTCCGTACCTCCTCGCTGTCCTTCCTGCTTTCCGCTTGTAAGATTACAGACCTTAAAATAAAAAAAGACATTAAATAGAGAAATCTCAGAGAATCCGAGAATACGCACTAACGCTGTTAAGGTTCGGTTTAATCTACAATCAAACACTTAGAACTAACAGAGCGCAGGGTATTTATTTGGGGTTTGAATGGCTGATTTTGTTATATCCGACCCACTCAAAGCCTCCGGCGGTCAGATAATTAACCCCTTTAACCCGGCGGGGGATACAGTAAAGCAGACGTCCCCAGTGCCCGTTAGGTACTCACTTTTTACCATCGAAAGCCGTAATCTGGAAGCAGTATCTCCTGTCCTCGGAGTCCACGGCCATCACCGAGCAGTTATCGATGTCCATGACGAGACCTCCGGCCACGTCCCCCCTGGCCTGGCTCATCAGATTCCCTCCCTGAGTGAAGAAGTAATTTCTCTCCCAGCTCGAAGACACCAACCCGGTTTTACTGGAAGAGGAAGCGGCAAAGACGTCACACTCCAGCACACGCAAATTACACGCCAAGGACACGCAACTAGCTGTCCACTAAAGAACGGGCGATGTATCTGTCCTCCCTCATTGACAGAAGACACGTGATGAAGCGCTCGTACTTGCGAATGTTGAGGTAGCCGGCTTTACGGGTTAAGTTGCGATTGATGGGAAGCTTTTTTGGGTCGGGATCCGGTAAATATAACGGTTCGCTGGCCACCTCCATGTCCTGTATCGTCTGCTGCATGTTTTCCAAGTCGTTGTCCATTTCTCTGCGGACGCTGCGACGGGGAAATAAAAATCATATGTCACGGGGGGGGGGGAGTTCTATGTCTATCGGTGTCCGAAAAGAAATAAAGTTGGGAGGTTCAAAAAGACAATAAACCGTCTGCCGCGGGGTCGGTAGAAGTTGGTGAATGCACTTTTTTTTTTTAATACAATAAAAGGGTTAACAAACAGCAAATGAAAGATTTACAATAAAACGCCACTCACTTCTGCACGCTCGTACCGATGTTCGTCAGAAATTCCTCCAGCTGATCGTTGAGGTTTTCTGAGCCCATTTTGAAAAAGTTTATCTTTATTAAAAAAGAACAAATGTAGATCACAAAAAAACAAATTACAGAGAAAAACATTAAAATGATTCAACCAACAAGGAACACACGGAACATAACAGGACACACGGATTGGAACTGGTTTCAGTGGCCAGAGCTACGCGCCCCCCCTCCTCCCCCAGTATAAACAGTGATGGTTATAGAGTCCGGCACCGGTGATGCCAGGAAAGCACCTGCATGCATTACGAGGGTGCGATCATCTAAACGGTTACCTGCGCCTGCATGTACCCCAACAGCGGCTCCAAGATGGCGGTGCGTTTCTTGTACTGGATGACGTTTAAAGCACAGAAGTAATGCATCATGGTCTGGTGCTGCTTCTTCCTGGCCGTGTACACGTCCTCCGTGGCTTCGAATTTGGTCTACGAAATAAAACGTAAGCGCGTCGTGTTAATGCACTGGCACAAGGGGGGGGGGGCGCTTATCCGTGGCATTAACCCGCGGTGCCAGGAACGGGTTAATCATTCCCACCCTATGTAATAATGTCATAATACAACCTTTTCATTCTCTCTCTTTTTGGACAGCCGGCTGTACCGGTTAATCGCTTGATCGTGGTCTAAATGAGAAAAGGGAAAGCAAATTATTTTAAAGACTATTATTTGGGGTGATGAGTGTAAAAAAATATAAAAAATATATCAATAACTAATCTTACAAAACGGTCATTTAAGTCTCATTCATAACATTTAGACAGGAAGAGTTTTCACTGCATTTGTTCTACACAGTGCAGTCATACATTCAATAACTCAAACTGAATATTTCTATAAATTCTCTCTAGTAGAATATAATTCGGATACGTACCGTTACTGGCCATTTGGAAAATTTCTTTAAAAGTCAGGATTTCTGGAACGAGAAATAGAAACATCAGGAATCTCGTCGGCGGAGGAACGGAAAGCAGGCGCATGAGTAACGGGTCCGGCGGTCTCAAGGACAAAAGACAGAATTCCGTCTTCTTTTCCCGCAGCTCCCCTTCTCTTGCCTCTTCTTGTTCTTCTTTCTTCGTCCTCTTCTCCGTTAACCAGGCCTCCCGGAGCACTTCTGCAATAGGGCGGAGCCTCTGTGCACACCCTCTCCCCCAATTGGAGGAACAGAAGAGAGGTTGTCCCTCTGTGGCTCCGCCCTTTGGCTGAAGTGCTCCAAGAGGCCAGAATATAAGAGTTTAAAGCGAGCCGCCTAGAATCGGGGTAATTCGGTACTTTTCTCGGAGGGGCCGGAGAATCGGGGTTACCTTTTAAATCCCGTTCTTTAAACTGGCTGATCGGAAACATCATGGCGTCCGCCAGCTGGGTGGAGAGTACGGCGTGGCAGGAGCTTAGCTGTCGGGATAAACGTGAGCCGGTAAGAAGAGGGGGGCTGGGTGAATAAACCGGTACAAACATATTCATGCAAACGGGGCCAGCAGAGGGAGCCCGGTTCAGATGTCGCCGGCCCTTTAAGTGCATGCGCTCCGCGGGACTTACTTCATCGATGACTTTGGAAAACTGCTGGAGCGTTGAAGTCATGACCTCATCATCGCCCCCGAGAGGGAATCTCTGCGAAACAAACAAAACACTCAGTCCGCCTCCCAGCGGAAGAAGCCAACAGCGGCTGCGGAACTACAACTCCCATGATGCCCCCCCAGTACTGTAACCTCTGTTTGTGTGACCCAGACCACCCCTTTGATATTGACCCTTCGTTCTCAGACGCCCAACCCTTTGGCATTTCCAGAGTTAAAACTGCAATTTAAAAACACAGAAAATGTTCCACGCAGGAGGTCGCAGTCCGGCAGCTCACGTTGGGTCCCGGGAATGCCGCAGCGTAGACCACCCCATTGATTTTTACCGTACCTGTTTCTCGTATTCTTTCAGGAGTTTGGAAGTCAGGTGGGTGGCCGCGCTCAACTCGTTCTACGAGCAAACAGAAAGGATTAGAGCTCGATAACAGCGGGCAAAGCGCTCCGGTCCCTCTGCTTCCCCAACCGTGTGTGTATGTGTAAATGTGTATGTGTGTGTAAATGTGTGTGTGTGTGTGTGTAAATGTGTATGTATGTGTAAACGTGTGTGTATATGTGTAAATGTTTATGTGTAAACGTGTGTGTGTAAATGTGTATGTATGTATGTATGTATGTGTGTGTGTTTGTGTGTAAAGACCCCCCCCCTTCTCGCTGCGGTCTGCCGTTTGCACCTGGGCGTCGTAGATCCGCTGCATGGCGCGATACAGCTGACCGGTGTAACTGGTGATGGCCGCCGCATCCTCTTCAAACACTCCCAGGAGCGAGCGAGTCTGCCGACAACGTGACAAAGTCAGCGAAACACAAACACCCATCACACCCCCACCAATCAACACCGAGAGTGCCAGAGCCCCCGCGGTGTCACCCATCCGGGACCGCAGTGTCACCCATCCATGGTTGCTATGGTGATAAGACCTCTTTTAAAAGTCACCATCTGGGCTACCAGGGTGTCACTGTTACTGTCTCGGGGTATGAGGGTGTCACTATCTCGGGGTGTCACTGTCACTGTCTCGGGGTATCGCGGTGTCACTGTCTCGGGGTATGAGGGTGTCACTGTCACTATCTCGGGGTATCACTGTCTTGGGGTATCGGGGTGTCACTATCTCGGGGTGTCACTGTCACTGTCTGGGGGTATCACTGTCTCGGGGTGTCACTGTCACTGTCTGGGGGTATGAGGGTGTCACTATCTCGGGGTATCGGGGTGTCACTGTCTCGGGGTATGAGGGTGTAACTGTCTCGGGGTATCACTGTCACTGTCTGGGGGTATCGGGATGTCACTGTCATTATCTCGGGGTATCACTGTCTTGGGGTATCGGGGTGTCACTGTCACTGTCTGGGGGTATGAGGGTGTCACTGTGTCACAGGATCTGCCCCTGTGCCCCTCCCCAGTAACCTCTGACCTGGGGACTGTCCTCCAGGGTCTCCTCGATGGGCAATTTGTCGATGCCGAGCATGTTGGGGCTCCTCGGGGTAACAGGGGCAGAGTTGGGGTTCGCGGGGTCCCTCGGCCAGGCTCGGGGTGTCTCGGAGCTGGAGATCCCGAGCAGCTGATGTGCGGGCCGGAGAGACTGACAGCGGATGTCCCGCCCCGCCAGCGTCTCATTGGCTCAAGGGGAAAGTCTTTCAAAAACAGAGCTCTCTAATTGGCCCGTAGAAACGCCATTCACGCCGGGTTACTAAGGGGTGGGGTAGGTAGGAAGTTGTCATGATGACGCGAGATGCCAAACATCCTGCACATGCTAAACGTGATACGGTGACATATTACATGGGGTACAGCGACATGCATGATATACAGTGACACGCTACATGGGGTACAGCGACATGCATGATATACAGTGACACGCTACATGGGGTACAGCGACATGCATGATATACAGTGACACGCTACATGGGGTACAGCGACATGCATAATATACAGTGACACGCTACATGGGGTACAGCGACATGCATAATATACAGTGACACGCTACATGGGGTACAGCGACATGCATGATATACAGTGACACGCTACATGGGGTACAGCGACATGCATTATATACAGTGACATGCTACATGGGGTAAAGCGACATGTATGATATACAGTGACACGCTACATGGGGTACAGTGACATGGATGATATACAGTGACATGCTACATGGGGTAAAGCGACATGCATGATATACAGTGACATGCTACATGGGGTACAGCGACATGCATGATATATAGTGACACGCAATAACAACATAACTAACGTGCACATTGTAACAACATACACACACTCACACATTTACACATATGCTCTCACACCATACACTTACACACTGCTGCCGCCTGCTACCATAGGGCCGCATACATTGGGCACCTGGGATTCCGGGGCCACGGGTCATGCTAAACACAGTGAGCATGTAAAGGGAATCCCTTAGTGTACTGGCCCTGACTGTGAAGATTTTCTGCCTGGGGGATTTAAGCCGGGATTTATTAATCTCCAGGCCTCGTCTCCGAGTCGTTACGAGCGCACTGTACCTCTTCTTAGTTATCCTGTAAGCCGTAAAGCGCAGAGTACATCTGTGATAAATAAATGTATGCGTCAGAGTTTGTACACTTTTTTTAAGGTCAATCTGAGTGATTTATGTCGTTTTAGCGATACGGAGCGCTCTGCCCGGCGGCAGCCACTAGATGGCAGCGTTTTCTGTATCAATTCTTTGATTGTCCCTTTAATCAATTTTTAGGACCAAAATTTAGGACTGAAGGGGGGATTTTAAGGGGGGAGCCCAGCCTTTTCTGGGCTTCTTGTTCCAAATGCATGGGGGGGGGTATTTTGCAGTGAGCTTTTCTGCCATTGCCGCTCACAAAGCAATTGAATATGCATTCTTCTTTTGTGAGACTGGAAGCTATCCCTTTAAGGTGTTTCAGATGAATATATTTATATATTTATACATTTTTATTTCTTTTATATATATATGTTTTAATGCCTCCAAAAATCATTTAATACATATATATATATATATATATATATATATATATATATATATATATATATATATATGATATATATAATACTTATGGAATTGAGATGGGATCAGAATTGCTCCTGGAACGGGGCGTTAGTATTTACCTGAAAACTCAATTACTGCGCTCAATTTGCTGTAAAACCCTCTGCCTTGCAATTCGTTTTAAACCGTCTTCTGTAAACACGTCTGCTGCTTGGCTCCCGATATCTGTACGAGGGGTAACTACGTTCCACTTTGTACCATTAATATTCCCAGCTTAGTGTAAGGGGACTCATTAGGGTATTAGAAAAGATTTGGATAATGTCATTTTCCCAGGGCTGAGTGGGGGTTAAACTGTCTCTGCTAATGCGTTATTACAATTAAGCAAAAGTGTTACTTTGTGAAAATCCCCTAATTACCAGCTCCCGTTTTACAGAGCGAATGGGACTAACGTGTAAGAGGAACTTAACCGCTCGGTAATGCGAAGCTAACGACCAATTGTTACACGATTTTCAGAGTCGCATTAAAAAACAATACGACGGAGGCTTATAATCCGTTTATATAGAAATAAAATAAAATAATAAAGATAACAAAAAAAAAAAAACCTACAATAATAATATAAATAATAATAAAAAAAATACCAACAACAACAATAATAAAAATAATAACAAGAATAATGATAATTATATTTTTATTGTGAAATCAGTATACTTATTTTCTGTTTAATATTTAGAGTTTTTTATTTCATGTATTTTTCTTTAATAACATACACTATTTTTCATATTATAGGAGTGCCGATTACTTTTGTCGTAAGAGTTTTTTCTTACTAATTAAATTGATCATTTGATTGATTTCATTTCTTTCACCTGATCTTTCTGTTCATTGGTAGATTGATATGTGTTTGTAGTTTGTTGTATAACACGCGTGAAGCGTGAAACACATCATGTTTTTATTACATGTTTTTATTACATTTATAGGGTAATTTGGTCTTTATCAGTAGCGTGTTGGGGTATTCACTAATTCTTTAACTCATTTGCCAGGTTGATGAGTTTCACCAAAGCGGTGACTGCGATTTTATTTCCGCTCAGGCCGAGTCTGAGTTTGAGATCTAAATAAACCTGGGGCCCATCGGAGCGGATATCAGCCCCCCCGTTACATATAAGGCCATTAAGTCATATGGTTGCCCAAAACAAAGGAAACGTTAATCCTGCAAGCAGAAAAAAAAACATCTATGGGGTTTATTCACTAAACAGTGAGTTGTCTATCTTTTATATATATATATATATATGTAGCAAGTCTATGGAATACTCCAGTGGTTTCCATGGCTTCCCCTATTGTATCCGTATATATTAGGACGCAATATTTTTTTGTAAGGGGGCGTTGTATTTTTTAGCTCCTCCCACAGCGCAGAGTGGAATTTAAGCCCCGTTTGCTAGCACTTCTTATTCTAAAAATATTTCCGTCCCTTTATGATCGGCGCATCTTGCTCTTGGCAGGATCAGGATCGCGTAAATCACATTTACGATCCGCCTTTCCGCTGCCAAACTCTTCTCTCTCTCTTGTTGTAAAACGGATACTTTATAAATGTTTCCAAAGGCAGTTTTTTCGGCCGTTTACTTGACCCCAAGTTCCTTAGAAAACTCAGAGTATCTGGCGCTTTTTTTTATCTTTTACATTTTCATTTATTTCCTAGGAAAAACTTCTTTCCAGATTTCATTTTCTGGAGCATTGTGTGTGGGTTTGGATGACACAGATGACATAAATTTACATGAAATAAGAGGAATTTCACCAAAAGCCAAAGATATATATATATAAACGGTATATATTAGAACTACAGCGGATGTGGGAATTATGTTATAAATTTATATTCTCTCCATATATATATATAAAAGTCCAAAAAGCGAAAAGTATTCACCAAATGTAAGATAAAACCCCTTTTTAAGGGTAAACCTATCTGTTTCTAGTATCTTTTTTTTTTTAATTTTTTAATACTATTTTACTCTTTTAACTTGGTGTCTTTTATTTAAAATTTCTTAATGTTCCCGTGTTTCTCATAACCGTCACAGTTACTGCTAATAAATGTAAATTTCTTCTTTATCGCCCTTAAATAAATATAATTCAAAACAAAAGTTCAGTAGCATAAATTACACATTTTGTGAATCCCAAAATATTTTTTACGTCCAGTTGATTTTTATTATTTTTTTTTATTATTATTTTTTATGTCATTTATACATTTATTATCATTTTATTAAATAAATAAATACATGAATAATATATGAATTAAATGTAAATATATATTTATTTATTTATATATATATAAATACGCACATATATAAACAATACGCGCATGGAGAAGTGTAGATGACCTGTGTGTGGAAAACAAATTATCACACCTAGTAACTGATCAATTTGTTGTAAATTTCCCTTTATGCAAATCGCTTAAGTCTAAGCAGTAATTGGTAAATAAACGAGCCCATTCTGATTTTAAATAGTGGGCGCAGCCGTCCACGTCGTCTAATCCCGGCCCTTGGAACGCAATTACATTGACTTTTACCATGGCAGCCAGCCCCGCGCAGTGTGCCTTCCGCCAGGAGCTATTGCTTCTCTATTGACCACATTAACTGCTACATATGCATATGAAATACGCGCAGGCATTTTTATCAGGATTACCCTAATAGCATTAAGAGATTAGTTTATTTATTTATTTCCTCGGGGAGGTTGGGATACAAATAAAATAATCGAGAACGCTTGAAAAAAAACCTCGGCGATTTTGTTCTAGGTTCACAGAAAGGCATCCATTAAATGATAAAATAAAGGGAAAAATATAAAATGTTATACGCTGCTGGTTCCACATAAAAGTCGAGTTACGAGCCCGAGCTGAACCTCCTTGGAGAAAGTAAAGTTGATGTTCTGGTTTGGGGAGATAAGACTTTGTCCCACTTTGTGACTTCCCCCAGCCTCCCCATTAGCCGCTAATTACTTGCCAAACAAATAAACAATTAACTCGGCCGTGCCTCTTGGTGGGAGAATCTTCATTGAGATGCTAAAACTTTGTAATGAAAGATTTAATTAATGACGTCGTAGAGCCGGCCCCCTTGTCAACGCGGCTATAAGGAGGGTCGCAGGCGAGGGAAAGCCCCAGCCATCACCAGCGAAGGGACGAGCCAGGCGAGGACGATGACGAGCGCAACTTTGTGTCAGGTCGGCCCGGCGGTGCCAGCCAATCTCCAGAAAGGGGCTCGTTTAGTCGACGTCAAACCCGCAAAGTGCTCGTTTTCCATCGAACGCATTTTGGGACTGGACAAAGCCAAGGATATTTCTCCAACGGCCAACAAACATTACAGGCCGTGGATGGATCAATACAATAATCAAGGTATTTCACCCAAAAACTGGAATGGTGTTTGGATGGCGGAACGTTCAGCGCTCGCCGCTGGGCTGTTATACAGCAGGACAGATAAGATAACGTTCTAAGGACTATAGATGATGACATCTAGATTATAATTTTCACCTTTTATCGCTAAAAAGGTTGGGAGGGGACTAAAAACCTAATTATTCCTTCATTTTAGGAGACCACGTTGGGTCTGTGGCTCGCATAGATTTTTGTTACTTTTATTTGGGGTTCTTTTATTTGTTCTCTGCGGTGATTTGTTGTTTGTTTTGTTAGTTTTGTTTTTTTCTCCCCTATAATATTATCTTCATTATTGGTTTTTCTCGTGGGCTTTTTCACGGCGTTTCTGAAATAATCATTCCGTTTCTTCCCGCCGTAGCCGCATTCGATGGCCGCCTTTGGAAGCTACCTATGGTCACCTATGAGCTACCGATGCAAGTCGGCGCGGCGCGCGCTTCACTGGAACAAGAAAGCAAAGCCCGATACGAAAAATGCTGCGCCGGTGAAGAACGCCTGACGTATAAACGGGAGCTGAGCTGGTACCGGGGCCGGAGACCGAGGACGGCTTTCACCAGAAGCCAAGTAAGTGGCGGCTAAAAGAGTCCCTTACAAAAAAATCCAATAATTACACAAATATTTGGTTATTACTTTTTTAAAATAAATATTTACCCAGACCCAGATAATTTCACTCTTTCTGGATCTCTAGTAAAGCAAATAAAAATCACCATTTTTACTAAGTCCCTATCTCTCTGGGATCTTTCATCCATAGCCATTTCTACCCCTTTTTTCCCCCAAAACTTTATTTTCAAATATTCCTAATATTCCCGTTGTTTTTTTCCCTGTAATATTCTTGGTTTGATATAAAATACAGAAAATTAAAAAGAAATAAATGTGTTTTTATTTTTCTTACAGATCGAAATTCTGGAAAATGTTTTCAGAGTGAATTCCTACCCGGGGATTGATATAAGAGAGGAACTCGCAAACAAACTTGCGTTAGATGAAGACAGAATCCAGGTATTGAATGGTTAATAAATGAATACGTAGAAGATTATATATATATAAATATACAAAATCATTTACTAATACTAATAATATTTACTATATAATTACTATAATAATTACTGAAATTAAGCCGGTTTTGTCTAATTCCTTGATACAATTCTGCATTAAAAAACTACAACTCTTAAAACATCGAGCTTTAATGGTTTTTTTTTCTTTTTATTTCAGATTTGGTTTCAAAATCGCCGCGCGAAACTGAAAAGGTCCCGCCGCGAGTCGCAGTTTCTAATGGTCAAAGACTCTTTAACTCCAAACGTTCAGGAATGAGAAGAAGTCTTTAAAGTTTCACTTTTGACTGTAAAGCAAAGCGTTTTTTTTTTTATTTTTATTAAATATATATGTAAAAAAAAGCAAATTTAATGTTTTTTGTTTTGCCAAATCTGTTTCATAAAATAAGTGTTCGCCGGACCTTTCGGGAATTTATTGTGAAATATTTTATTTGTCTGAAATGCTCGAAAAACTGTAAATATTTTTTTTTTCTGTAATATAATTGTTTATGCACTTTTTGTAAATATTATTTCTTAAATAAATATTAATATTTTTCATGAACAAATTGTTTTCTTGATATGGAAATTCTGTCTCTCCATGATCATTATGTTCCAAAAATGGGATACCACTAAATTAGAGGGTTTTTGCTAAGCTTCATTGCGAATATTCTGAGCCTGCTTGAACACAGGTGGATTGGGCAGTTTGGCTAGGACATCTTAGCTAAAGCTTATTTGGGATTTGCGTCTGGACAAACTGTGGGCCAAAACAAGTAAGGGATGATGGGAATTGTATTCCAACAACAAGAAAGTTAAAACACTATGTGCAGAAAAAACACCTCCCATTATAAGTAAAAATCTGTCAAAATATGGATTTTGTGGAAAATTTATTTAGGGTGTTGAGATTACGTAAATAATAAAACTTCTCTCATCTTCTCCAAATGGAGTAACAGAAAGGCAAGAAAGGGGCAGACAACATGCTCGGTGTGCATTATACATTATGACAAACACCTAAAGGATCCAGTATTAGTGTAAGTGCTGCCTAAAACCCTTCTTTCTCTGACATCTCTGAAATCTCCAAAAAGGGAAGAAAAGAGGACTTAACTTCAGATAGTGGGCAAAATCTTTCTGGAGGCCCTTTGGGCCATCCCTGCCCCCGCCATCGCTGTAAGCCCCCGGCCGGTGGAGGAATACGGAGGCGATGTGTGACTCTCTGTTTGTACGAGCTTGTAATGAGTGTAATGAGTGTTGAAGAAGTGCTATAAGTATAATGTATGCAGCGATGGAGATAAACGAAGAAACAGAGATAAGAGCAGGGATCGCTAATCTCTGGGCAATTACCTGCTTTGCTTGAGTCGCCTTCATTATGAGCTTGGGAGAGAGGACAGGCAGGACTTCTCAAACATCTTGGGCCCTCTGGACCCCTTTTACAAACTGTCAGAATGTGACAGGTCCATATCTACCCCTACAGCAGCTTCCTTATCGTATATAATAGAATGACCCCCCCCCACAGTATCTTCCTTATCGTGTATAATAGAATGACCCCCCCCCACAGTATCTTCCTTATCATATATAATAGAATGACCCCCCCACAGTATCTTCCTTATCATATATAATAGAATGACCCCCCCACAGTATCTTCCTTATCGTATATAATAGAATGACCCCCCCCACAGTATCTTCCTTATCGTATATAATAGAAAGCACCCCCTACAGCAAACTTCGTATTGTATATAATAGAATGTCCCCCCTTCAGCAGATCAATTAGCCTTTTAAACTTAAACTTGGATCAGCAAACACAACGTGCCATCGGAACACAGGAGTGATGGGAGTGATAAAGGGCCATTGGAAGACAGGAGTGATGGGAGTGATAAAGGGCCATTGGAACCCAGGAGTGATGGGAGTGATAAAGGGCCATTGGAACACAGGAGTGATGGGAGTGATAAAGGGCCATTGGAACACAGGAGTGATGGGAGTGATAAAGGGCCATTGGAAGACAGGAGTGATGGGAGTGATAAAGGGCCATTGGAACACAGGGGTGATGGGAGTGATAAAGGGCCATTGGAACACAGGGGTGATGGGAGTGATAAAGGGCCATTGGAACACAGGAGTGATGGGAGTGATAAAGGGCCGTTGGAACACGGGAGTGATGGGAGTGATAAAGGGCCGTTGGAACACAGGAGTGATGGGAGTGATAAAGGGCCGTTGGAACACAGGAGTGATGGGAGGGCCTCTGTACGCCTATGAAGATATTCCATTAACCCCCTCTGCGCTGGATTTCTGATCCATTTCATGTTATTTTAATGGCCAAAATCTGTCCAGCTCCTTGGGTTTATTCGGCGTTATCGTTAGATATATATTTGTTATAACGTCTCCTTCTATACTGAAGGCCGTTCTGCTTTAATATGAAGAGCAATCCGTTCGCTGGGTAAATATGGATTCAGCAGGTTTTGGCACAAAGGACGCACCACAAAGCCCCACATTGTGCGTTGTTCCAAAATGCAATTAACAAGAAGGGTTAATGTGATTTTAGACAATAATAGTGAAATACGTTGGGCTGGGAGGGCCGTCGCCGGGCCGCCCCTGAAGCCCCTTCGGTAACGATCTTCTCCTGTTTGCCTCTGACAGGGTTATTTGGACTCGGCGATGTCGGTGACACAATGCGGGGTCCTTCCCAATTAGTTCTTTAAACGGTCGCCGGCATTAGGGCAAAATGCCAGGGAGCTCATTACATGAAATAACCACTTTAGCTCGGAGCTGCCGAGACGAGATAAAGACTCGCGTGACGTCCCTGTGACTTTGCGTATTCCCAAATTTTCCCAAGTCCTGCATGGAACTTAATAAGTTTTTAGGTTTGCAATTTTTTTTTTTAGCGCCACCCTTTAACATTTACGGTCGGTTTAGCAGACATGCAAATATTAAGCGGGGGCTCTTTGAAACTATGTATCGATCTATACATTATGCATAGATCGACGATTGTCTATCACCGGTTACATCTGCATGTAGGTAGGATTTAGAGGCACACAATGAACAGACATTAAAAAAAAATCCTTATTAATCTATACATTTACTAGGCGTTTGGTGCCGAAGGAGCGCAAGGTATAGATCAAATGTAAATTCTATATAGTATAGGCAAAGGGGGAGCTACTTTACAGCTAGGGGAGGCCAGCACAGCGAGAACCGAGGAAACGGCTTGGGCTAGAAAGCAGAACGTCTGGCATTATGTCCAGGTCTCCATAACTCGGAGGCAGTTAAATGTCTTTGCAGCTAAATATCTCGGGGTAAATGAACCGCGGTGTTGTTCTGGTGACGAGGTACATTTAAGTTTTGGTCGGCGTCCAGCGGGATACATTCCTGAAGTCTTACTCACTTTCCCTGATCAGCAGGTCTTGGAGAACGAGCCGCGGTTTTTGAAGAAGAAGAAAAAAAAACTCGCTCCATTATCCAACCCGGCAACTTTATCCGGGGTAAAAATGCTGCTAATTAATCTGTCACCAAATACAAACCGATAGGGCGAAGCGCAGACAGATACCCCCCGCTCCGTACCCTGCTGACACATTCAATGTTTGCGTTTCCTAATTCATTCGCCCAAAAAAAAAAAAAAGCCGTCCAAATGGAAATCTGACTTATATTAAGCAGCGTACACAACGAGAGACGTGTTAATTCCGAGAAACAAAGGAAATGTGTTGTCCGTGCCAAACCCGCGTTAATATTTGGAACTTTATCTGAGGGTCAAATAGGGTTCTGAACCAGGAGCGCGCGGGGCGAAGATTTCCGGTTACAGCATAAAAGCTCAATTAGTCATTTTTATTGATTTTATACAGATTATAGATTCTATAGATTTCTATATAATATATGGAGCGGATCACATAAAAAAAAGCCCATCTGTAGTGAAGCCTTAAACGGAATCTAAAATTTCTGCCAATTTATTGCATGCATAAAAAAATCCCCCAAAATGTCACCAAGTCTATTAAAATTCCCTCCTCTCTGTAAATCCTTATAGGCACATTTCATACCCTGATAATCCGCTGTTAATGCCCCCGTATCCATGTAGGATATCACCTGGTCGAGTATCATAATACTATCAAACTTAGCCAAATGTCGGATAAACTTTTGCGATCGCGCAGGTCGTCCTCTTCAAATACTGAGCAGAAGATCTCCAAGACGAGGAGGATTCCCAGACCGGTTACATCGTATCCCAAATGCCAGCCCCCTGCCATGCTATGGGGGTTGGCACAATTGGCAGAAGTTAGGGTTACTACCTATCCCTGCGGGTAATAAAGGTGGTGCTAATCCTCTATGACTCAATCTGCGTTGTGACGATTGGTGGCAGAAGTGGGATACTAATGAGTTCTGCTGCTGGTTGAAGTCCGGAGAATTTACGGTTATTGCTGTTTTACCCTGAATTGTCACATTTTTATCGCAAAATAAAGAAGCAGAGGCTCAGCACTCAAGTGGTAAAGTGAGTTTATTTCACACAGGCAACGTTTCGACACACAGGTCTTTCTGAAGGCTTGGCAAAACATCTTCTTCTTCTTTTAATTATTACTATTATTATTTTTATTATTATTGTTAATAATATTATTAAAAAACAGGAAAACTCTCTTTTAATTAAAAAAAATAAATTATTAGGTTTTAGGGTTAAAAAGACGTTAAAGGTTTGGGAGAATAATGAATATGCTATTTAAAACACTTTTTTTCTTAAATATGAAGTCATTTTGGCCTCCTGAGCATCGTGAAAGTATGGAATATAAAAGATATCTTTTTATAACCTTTTAGCCTTAATACGGTCCATTTGCTAGGATAACTGCGAGCGATACATCGGATAAGGATAGATAGATAGATAGATAGATAGATAGATAGATAGATAGATAGATAGATAGATTGATAGATAGATAGATAGATAGATAGATAGATAGATAGATAGATGATAGATAGATAGATAGATAGATAGATAGATAGATGATAGATAGATAGATAGATAGATAGATAGATAGATAGATAGTTGGATAGATAGATAGATAGATAGATAGTTGGATAGATAGATAGATAGATGGATAGATAGATGGATAGATAGATAGATAGATAGATAGATAGATAGTTGGATAGATAGATAGATAGATAGATAGATAGATGATTAGATAGATGGATAGATGGATAGATAGATGGATAGATAGATAGATAGATGGATAGATAGATAGATTGATAGATAGATAGATGGATAGATGATAGATAGATAGATGGATAGATAGATAGATAGATAGATAGATAGATAGATAGATAGATAATGGATGGATAGATAGATAGATGGATAGATAGATAGATGGATAGATGGATAGATAGATAGATAGATAGATGGATAGATGATAGATAGATAGATGGATAGATAGATAGATAGATAGATAGATAGATAGACGGATAGATAGATTTTTTTTTAAATGTTCCTTTAAGTTAAATGAAGGGGGGACGGGATAATCACATGGACTGGGGTGGAAAAGTATATACATTGTAGCAGGATTAGGGATTGGGGAAACCTCAGGAAGATGGAGTTAGAATTAAAATCTGCGTCCGTTGTGTGAGGATTGCGTTCGTTTAACCCATTTGCAGGTAATTCCAATCTATTGTTCACCTTAATACCGAGAAACAAAACTCTCACAATAGAAGCCGATCCTCCTAATCCAGTCAGGGAAAATCTGCTTTAGGATTTCACTATTAACTGGCAACTGTAAAAATAAGGGCTAATTCGGCCCCAGCGGAGGCAGAATGACAAAGACTCTTACCCCGGAGAATGGACCGTAACGCCATCATCTCCGGTGGCCAAATGTCAATTAGGGAGGGACTTTCATCAACATCTAAATGGCTCCAATTTTAATCTTATTGTTTTTCTCGGTCAGGTCCCATGCGTCTCAACAAAAAGCTTAGTGTCTCTCCGCGGTTTAACTAACAAAATATATTTTACCCCATTTAGAAGCAAATTACGGTATCAGCGAGATGGCAGCAGGTTAAGTACGTCGGCACCTGAAACGGTGTCATTAAATATAAAAAAAACATAAAAAATGAAACATTATTGTGTATCGGTAACGAAAACCATCTTCAAAATGCATGAAACTGAATTTCCCGTTGTGCAGCGCTATAAAAAACAATAAATAATAATAATAATAATTCCCAGCGCTAGAAACTATTAATTATAGTAAAGCAAAAAAGTGACAAACTTTGTAACAAAATGACTTATTTAGAATGTTTTAAAGAAAAAAAATACAATTACACTCAGAATTTGTTTTCTTTTTACCCAGAAAATGATGTGGCCTAAAAATAAATAAATAAATAAATAATAAAAATAATAATAACAATAATAATCAGTAAAAATAACTATTATATATATGATAATAAATAAAAACTATAATAAACAAACATAAAAATAATAAGTATAGTAACAAAGGTTTTGTACCATAAATGAATGGATTGATTAGATACACAGATAGGCGAGAGATCCCAAGCACCCAAAATAATTTCGTGAGCTCAATAAATGCCCAAGGGAGGGTTTTTTTTACAGTAATTTGGCAGAACCCTTAATGAAACTTTCTGTCTCGGGTTTAGAAGTCCTCTGGAATTATCTGGAGTCTTATAACCAAGGATAAATCCCACTTGATCTGGACGGATTATTCGCTTTGGAATTACCTACAATCCAGAATGTCTTTATTTCTGAAATGGGTTCCTGATTTGGATCCAGATCGGTTCTAGAGTAGCGTTGGAGATACTGCGTCCAGGGGGTGCGGAATTACTTCATTATTATAAATTCACCGAAACCGGTCAGTTCCAACGGTCTAATTGCCCTCATTTCTACGGCGGGAGGTGATAGCGATCTCCCTGGATATTCAAGATTTCTGTCTGAGACAACGTTACAAAAATGCGACAAAAACAACAACAATTATTACAGAAAGAATTTCAAGAAATACTTCATCTTCGGAGTCGCGTCGGGAGAGGCAGGGTTTTTGTAATGTTTTTGTTTTTCTGTTCCAAAAAACACCATTTTTTTAGCATCCGAGAATCACATGGAATAATTATGCCCAAAAAGGTGAAGAAGCAGCATCTAAACCTGAATTCTTACAAAGTATCTTTTTTGGGGACGCTTATATATTTTTCTAACAGCGTGGCTGCAAAGTATGTACAATTAGTTACAGAATACGACGTTTACAGAAATGATATAACAATAAAAATGACCGCCAGCTTCCCAAATCCCGCTCAATGAATGCAATTTCTATATTTATACAATAATGACCATAATTACTGAAGAAAGGCCTACCGAGGCCACGCGTTTCCCGTAGTAACGGATCATATTCTTCGCCCCCAAACCGTATAGATTTAAACAGAGAAATCTGACGTCCTGAAGTTCATGCAGAACCTCCACCCCTCCCACAGCTGAAATGGGTATCGGTGTAACGGAGGGGGGCATTTAGAGGAAGAAGAATATTGGGGTTTATTTACCCCGTTTAATTTATAAAGCCGGTTCCTGCTGTTTCTATACACATTATCGGGGCTTTTAGGGCTGTAGAACCCTGCGATCCCCTCATACCCCGCAAACATTCCGACCTCCTAGAAATGAGGGGCAACAGGGGAGGAAAGAGGGGCATCAGGGGGGGAGAGAGGGCATCGGGGGAGGAGAGGGGGCACAAGGGATGAAAAGAAGGGCATTAGGGGAGAAGAGAGGGGCATCTGAGGAGGGGAGAGGGGCATTGGAGGGAGCTGAGGGGTTATCAGAGGAGGAAAGAAAGGCATCAGGGGAGGAGAGAGGGGAATGAGGGGAGAAGAGGGGAACGCAGGGGATGGAAAGAAGGGCATTAGTGGAGAAGAGAGGGTTTTGGGACAAGGACTGAACAAACTAAACAGAGATACTTGGGAGGTATGGAATTCTGTATTTTTGAAACATTATAGCGAGTATAGAATTACCCGGGGCAGATCGGCCGTATATATTATATTATATATATCATATACGGGGGCTGCGCTCGCTCTGTGCCCCCCGGCTGGGGCTAATTTGCCGGAGAGGAGTCTCGCATCCTTCGGCCTCAGGCCTTACAAAGCATGTTGGATAATTTGCAGCGTTTGGTAAAAGAACTCCCCTGTCGTGACTAATTAACTCTAAACACAGGACAAAAACGGCATTATTTGGGGCTATAACAACACGCCCGGGGCAACAACAGAGCCTTTAAGTGTCAGTTTCTCTGCGGCGGAACCAGCGAGCGGACGCAACGCGCAAAAAAGGATCTTTACGTTAACCAATCAGACGCAGAAAAACTATCTGTGTGACGAATTCTCATTGAAACATTTTTAATGTATTTTAAACCTTCATGCCACGTAGTTTGTAATGTTAAAGAGACATAAAGATACAAACCTCCCTGGCTCTTATGCCCAGAGTCCTGCGCCGGTTATACAATAAACAGAAAAAATGTGAGCTATAAAGTCATCTGAGCTTTCAGGACCTCAGAGGTCCCCTCTTCAGCTACATTTTTCTCTTTGCACGGAGAGGAGGCCATCGCGAAGTTTACGTAACGCTTGTTTCTTATTTAAGACTCACATGAATTGCCCCGGGGCTGTTGTGAGCCGTGCGTTGTGTATTAGGACTTTACCTAGTAGAGAGCTAGCTCTTGAGCCCATTCAGTAGGTGCAGGATTTAATCACAAACCTTTTGTTTATATATTTACAATTACAACCCAACATTAGCAAGTAATGACAATGGCTCTTTGTCTTGGCGCACACAGCTAATGTCTTTTTCAAGCTTAGAGGCTCAGACCGGGAGATTAACCTGCGAGGTGCGGCCCCCGTAATCCCCCCGTAATCCAGGTAGACAAAGTGGCCGCTTTAATCCAATCCGCATCCCCGAAACACCAGGAATATCGCACGCCGGCGAAGATGAACCCGGAAATCCTGACTACCAAAGCGGGGGTCGTTCTGGATAAGGAGCCGTTTAGGAGTTAGGTGCTCATTATGGAAAGACGCCTTCTGTTTCCATGGGAACTGCTCCACAAGTAGATGTTTGCCCCAGGGATACTCTTTATTAACCCCCTAGAGTTATGGATTTTATGCAGCCAAATTGATACATTTTTACAGGTCAGATCAGGGGGGCTTCTATGACCTGATGGATCCCACGATGGTTCCAGGGGGTCCCCTCTATGAGCAATAATGTATCATCTCACGTAGAATACTCAGGTCGCACTCTTTTAAGGGTTAACATGACCTCTGTGCACGTGGGTATTATTACTGGCACATTAAGCTAGTGCCCGGTGGGCCAGGAGGACCGCATACTTACCCATAATGCCACTTCAGTGAGCGGCTGCCAGCTGGACATGCGCGGTGTAAGATGGTTTGGTGGCTGCTGGCCTTAAAGTGCCAGGGCCACTTAGTCACCCAAATCTGGCCTTCTGCATCCGATACCCAGGACAACCAACCCCAACAGACGGTTGCCGGGTCCACGCTCTTCATATAGACAGAAAATGAACATTTTTCCCACGGGGGGAGAGAAACGCTAAACGGGGATTTCACGGCATTTTAAAATTACATTTCATTTTCAAAAATATCATTATTGTTATTATTATTGTTTTTGTTATTGTTATTATTATTATTATTATTATCATAACATCTCACAAGAGATGGGAAAACAAGGCACCATCACATGGTGTTGGGTGAGGATCTTCTGGCCGGGCAGGGAAATAGCCCCCTCTGCTGGTGAATTAAAGGGGAGGAATAAGGGTTTTTTTCCTTTAAATACAGGGTCCCATCCATACATTTGCAGGGTTAGATGATGGAGGGCATATGCAGGAGTTACTTTGCTTGTCAGCTTGAATGAAAATGAAGATTTTTGGGGAGGGGGAATTCTTGTGGGCTTCATCTTAAATGATATTCTATTCCATAAATTGTGTTTATTTTTGGTGAAAACATCTGTCCGGCTTGGTTAAACTGCATAATGGAAAATCCTTCTTATGGTCATATTTTCTGTGATCCCCGAGGTCACAAAGTCATTAAAATAAAATCAGAATCAAAAAAATATTCCAAAAAGGGCAGAAACTGAGAAAAGCAGTTGCGCAATGCACAGAGTGACCTGTAGGTGGCGCTCAGACCCCAGATCCAGTGTCATAAACTTATTATTACAGAGGGAAGGGTTCATTACTGTGTGTCTGGGGCTGCCCCAGTACTCTCCCAGTACTCTCCCAGTACTCTCCCAGTACTCTCCCAGAACTCTCCCAGTACTCTCCCAGTACTCTCCCAGAACTCTCCCAGTACTCTCCCAGTACTCTCCCAGTACTCTCCCAGTACTCCCCCAGTACTCCCCCAGTACTCTCCCAGTACTCTCTCAGAACTCCTCCAGTACTCTCCCAGTACTCTCCCAGAACTCTCCCAGAACTCCTCCAGTACTCTCCCAGTACTCTCCCAGAACTCTCACAGTACTCTCCCAGTACTCTCCCAGTACTCTCCCAGTACTCTCTCAGAACTCTCCCAGAACTCTCCCAGTACTCTCCCAGAACTCTCCCAGTACTCTCCCAGTACTCTCCCAGTACTCTCCCAGAACTCTCCCAGAACTCTCCCAATACTCTCCCAGTACTCCCCCAGTACTCTCCCAGTACTCTCCCAGTTACTAAGTGGTTTTCACTGGGATTTGGATCGGCGGCAGGCAGGTGCGGGGAGGCCCAGTGGGCTCTTTATCCAAACGGCTGCCATCAGGATCTGTTTGGCTTGAAACCCGAGCTTCCTGCTCTATGCCCCAATCTCTCAATCCTCAGCACCCTGTGTGGTCTCCGGAGTTTATCCTCTCCCAGCTAAATGCATTAGATTATAATACCCTCCAACAGCCCCTGTTTAGTTTGGCCAGTCCCTCTTTGTGCTCCGAATCCCTCTGCCCCTTTCACTTCCCCCCGATGCCCCTCTTTCCTCCCTCTCTGATGCCCTCTCCCCTCCCCTGATGCCCCTCTTTCCTCAGAATGTTAGCTGGGTATGAGGGGATCGCAGGGTTCTAACGTCCTAAAAGCCCCGATAATGTGTATAGAAACTGCAGGAAATGGCTTTATAAATTAAACGGGGTAAATAAACCCCATTATTCTTCTAAATGCCCCTAACAGTTACACAAATACCCAGCGAGAAGAGAGACAGGGAGAGAGAGAGAGAGAGAGAGAGAGAGAGAGAAAGAGGATGAGAGAGACATTTAAATACATAAAGGGATTTAACAAAGGACTGGAGGGAAGTTTATTTCAAAGGAGGAGAAAGGTTTACCGAGATGGTGGTAGATAAGTGGAACAGCCTCCCAGCAGAAGTGGTAGAGGGTAATACAGTGAGGGGTATTAAACATGCATGGGATAGACATACGGCTCCTGAATCTAAGACGAGACCAACGACTGATTACGTTTTACAGAAGGAGAAGTGGGTGACGAGACAGGCAGTGATAAGACTGCTCCGTGACGCAGCGTGTGGATGAATGAGTGAATTGAGCCGCAGGGATTTTCAGTTCCGTGCCCCTCAGGTAAAAGAAATGTTGGATTTTTAGGTAAATAGTTAAATACCCCATTCTCGTAACCCTAGCCACGCATGTATTACTGCAGTTACCGGCCAATTATTAAAAAATGTGACTTACAAACTAATTATGTAAAAAGTCAGAGATGAGTAAAGGCAGGAGGAGCGGAAGTGCCTGCCATGGGGGACCTTATATATATTATTATTATTATATATATTATTATTATTATTACATATATTATTATTATTATTATATATATTATTATTATTATATATATTATTATTACTATATATATTATTATTATTATTATTACATATATTATTATTATTATTATATATATTATTATATATATTATTATTATTACATATATTATTATTATTATATATATTATTATTACTATATATATTATTATTATTATTATATTTATTATATTTATTATTATATATATTATTATTATTATTACATATATTATTATTATTATTATTACATATATTATTATTATTATATATATTATTATTATTATTATATATTATTATTATTATTATATATATTATTATTATTATTATATATTATTATTATATTATTATTATTATTATATCATGTATTATTTTTTAAATGTATATATAGAATCATTATATATACATGTATATTATTATTATTATTATTATTATTATTAATATTATTATTGTTTTTATAGCACCATCATATTCCACAGCGATGTACAAAGGGGTACACACACAGTACTAGTGCATGTTTAATACCCTCACTGTATTAGCCTCTACCACTTCTGCTGGAAGGCTGTTCCACTTATCTACCACCCTCTCAGTAAAGTACGGTATATCAAAATGACTCCATCATTTGGGAGAGGGTTTAGTGGACTCTCATTGGCTGTCTCTCATCTGGTGGAGTGTGTGGGGGGGTCAAGTTACCTAAACAGAACCCCAAGTTGTTGTGTGCGTAACAGCAGCCCCTGATTAGGAATTAAAATTTAAGATAAAATGCAAAAACTCATGTAAATTAAAAAAAATGTGTTAAAAATAAATGAATCTGATCTCTAGGCTGCTTCTGCCTGGAGGCGGATCTCAGCTTCTGTTTGCACAAACTTCCAGGACACTCAATAAATGTTACATTTTAAGTTTATTATACAAAACTGATTATGATAAAACAGACATAAACCTGTTTAAGCAGGAATACATAGATCAGTAACAATAAATGTTACATTTGTCACGTGAGGGCACTTAAGGGTTTGGGAGGAGGGGGTATTCTGTCCTGCTAGGAAATTCTATGCATGAATGCAGGGCAGGGAGGAGGGGCAGGGGCACTCAGGGGCAAGGGCAGGTAGGAGGGGCACTCAGGGGCAGGTAGGAGGGGCACTCAGGGGCAGGTAGGAGGGGCACTCAGGGGCAAGGGCAGGTAGGAGGTGCACTCAGGGGCAGGTAGGAGGGGCACTCAGGGGCAGGTAGGAGGGGCACTCAGGGGCAAGGGCAGGTAGGAGGTGCACTCAGGGGCAGGTAGGAGGGGCACTCAGGGGCAAGTAGGAGGGTCACTCAGGGGCAGGTAGGAGGGTCACTCAGGGGCAGGTAGGAGGGGCACTCAGGGGCAAGTACTTGACATAGGAAATGCCTATTGTTTGTTGTGTCAATCAGAGTGAAGGTGAGAGCAGCTCATCCCTCTCAGGAAGTCCTTTGATAAACCCCCCCCCCCCTGGTCCCTCCTGCCCCCCCCGCACAGGATGCTTTTCCAAACACCTCATTTTTATGCAGTTTGGCCAAATTCCCTTTTTTCCAGCCAACTACAAAAAGTCACCCCCCAGTCCACATGTTTGAATAATTCTTCGTTATCACCCCACAGCTACAAAAAGAGATGGGTTTTTAAAAAAATTGTTATTTGTACTTGGCCAAGGAGCTTGCACTTTATTACCTGCGAGGTGAAAGGGTATCTGGTTTCATTGTTATTGCCTGTCCAGCCATTTGCCTCCCGCCCTCTCTGCCAGGCTGGGGTAGGAATGGAACAGGGGCCCCGGGGGCGCTAATTTATAGGAAAACTCTGTGACCAAAGAGGTTCTGCAGCAGCTGGGGCGCCCCCTGGTGTTTCTGCCACACCAGTACAGACATGGGGGTTATTACGAATAGACCAGGGCTCTCTTGTGGCTCTCAATGGGTTAATGTCCCACATCCCAAATCCTGCTGGGTTGCGTGGAAGGGATTCTGCCCCCGTGTATTGGAAGAGATGCCCCCTAGCAACAACCCCTGTCACATGCAAGGTCGGGGAAATCTGTGGCAGGAGTAGTAGAATTGCCCCCTTGGATCCCTGTGGGGAGGGGCAACACCTGGCTGGGGTAGTAGTATTGCCCCCTGTGGGAAGGGTTGATACCTGGCTCTGGTAGAAGTATTGTCCTCCTCGGTCCATGTGGAGAGGGGTAATATCTGGCTGGGGTAGTAATATTGCCCCTGGGCTCCCTGATACCTGGCTGGGGCAGTAGCATTGCCCCTGTGGGGTGGGGCAGCAGCCCTGTCACCCTCAGCCTGGCTGCACGCGGGGTGGGCGGGCCGTGGGCGGTCCCCGGCCGGTGTTGTCCCCGGTCCCAGCCTCAGCCCCTCAGACAGTTGAAGCTGCGGTGTGGGGGGCTCCGGGATCACAGCGCATGCGCAGCCTGCCGCTCCGACCAGTGCACACCATGGCCCCCTGGCTACTGCTCGCCAGCCCTGTCCTTGCCCTCTGGGTGCTGCTCTGCTCCTGCCCGGGGGCTGCTGGGGGGCTCCGGAGGGGTTCTGCGGACTCGTGTGGATCCAAGGTGAGTGTTACCCCCGCCTGGGGCTGCCGAGCTGCCCGGAGTGTATCTTTGTGTTACTTTGTATCTCTGTATTTGTTACGGTGCTGTGCGGGATGCTACAGAGTATCACGGTGTGTTATTGTACAGCATTGTGTTATAGTGTATAATGTGTTATATTGTGTATGGTTGTATAGTGTGTAGTGTATGGCAGTGTATAGTGTGTTATAGTGTTTAGTGTATGGCTGTGTAGTGTATTATAGTGTGTATCGTATGGCTGTATAGTGTGTTATAGTGTGTATCGTATGGCAGTATAGTGTATGGCAATGTATAGTGTGGTATGTTTTGTGTTGTAGTGTATTGTGATACATTGCATTTCATTACATTGTGTTAAGGCATGTGATGTCACATTATATTTTATTGCTGCATTATATTATGATGTCACGTTATTTTATGATATTTGGTTATATTCTGCTCTGTATATATAAATGTCTGCATTGTGTAATTAATGACCTGGAGCTCTGTGTGTTCAGTACATGGATGTGTCACGCGTGGTTAGTGTCATAACATTGCACAATGTGTCTGCCACAGCTGCTGGGCGTACAGCGTATGTATAGACTTCCACACGCGGCGGAGACATGTACATACAGCATATCTGACCTGATTACAGTGTTTCCCGCACACTGGCCTTTTTTTGATATGTGGGGTACAGTTTTTTTGGGGCGGGCAGGTTTCTTTAACCCTTTGCTTCCTGGCCTGTGGCTGTTACCTGGCTGAGAAGGTGATTAGCATTTCCTTTCTTGAAGGGGCTGTTAGCCCCTGTGTTTGGGGGAGGGGGAGTCTGTATCCTGGGGGGGTGAAGAAGTCACTCGCAGGCCCTTTCATCACCCCCCCCTCTGCTGGTAGTGGAGGCTGTCAGCCAGATAATAGGGTCTTGTAATGAGAGGACGGGGCAGATCACTCGTGTGTGTGTGTGTATGGGGGGGGGCTATAAAGAGTATTTCCTCCCCAGCAGTCTTATTAGAGCAAGCGCTCCCTCATTTATTCTGCTGCCTATTAACCCAGTAGCTGCTGCCATCAAGGGGTTAATCCAGGAGTTAGGTCTTCCAGCTGTGTGCTGGGAGTGATGGGGGTAGGCACTCAAGTGTTACCCCATCCCTGAGTGCATCAGTAAATAAATACCGGATCATGAGGATGGGGCCTTTTTTTCATCACATTTAGGACCCTCTTCCTTTTTTTCTGCTTTTCCTGTTTTTAGTGGGTTTTTTTCTGCCCAGACCTGTAATTTTGCCGCTCGCTGGCGAGGAGGATATCCTCAAATCCGAAACATTAAACACACAGCAGCTCCCTTTGAAGTTAAGAAGGCATCTTACGTTCCTTCCACCCCTCCCGCCTCCTGTACAGGGGGCAATAAGCTTCTCACGTTTGCCCCCCCCCGTCGTTCCAGAAATAACCCCCTTCTGCCCCGACTTTCCCACTGGGGCAATCTCTCTGCATCTTGGGGTATTTGAGGAAGGTGTTGGGGGAGGGGGTGACTTGCTTGGCCTGTTTTTTGTATACAGGGTCTGAATGGGCCGGCTATGGCTTCCGGTGACTAATAGCCCCCTGTAATATATTGTTTACCCCCAGGGTTGGCCTGTCTTTGAAGTCCGACCTTAAGGAAACAAGCCACTGTTTGCCGTATTAAAATCCCTCGGCATTTCCTTCCCCAAACCACAAGCCGCATCCCTCCCCCCCATCTAACCGCAGGACACCGCGCTGATTAGAATGCAGGAGCCTTTACTCTTAGGATTGTTTCCATAACCACCTGTTTGCATGCAGCAGCCCCACAGTCTTTGTTTTTATTATATAACAAAAGAAAAAAGTGCAAAACATTAACTGTAAACACACGGGATACATTCCGCGGCACGTTATACCTGCTACGTTTATATGTTGCGATGGCGTGTTTTGTCTCAAGAGCTTGCAATCTACACGCTTGCAGGAGGCCGGTGGGAGGAATCTTGTGATCCTCCTGATGCGTTTGGAGGATTTAGGAAAGGATCTGGAAAGAGGAGCAGCTGCACTCGGTTAGGGATCCGGAGCCGGCTCCGCCGCGCATGGTTTGTGTCAACGTCCACTCTTACTATTTTTTTTTTTGGGTCGGGAAAGTTGACATCTGGTTTAAAACTTTAATTTTCTTCAACTACCAGCAAAAAAAAGGAAAGAAAAAGTCAAATCGCTGCGGCAGGAAAGAAAATCCTCTTTTTGTTCCTGAAATCTGAGAAGGAAGGAGGTTAAGCAGATTTTTCTTGTTATTTGGAAATTCTCTCTTAGTCCTCCTCTTTTTCAATATGTCCGGCATGGAGGAGAGGAGAGAGAGACGGGGGAGAGGAGAGGGATGGGAGAGAGAGAAGGGGAAAGGAGAGAGATAGACGGGGAGAGAAGAGAGAGAGAGGGGACGGGAGAGAGAGACGGGGAGAGAAGAGAGAGAGAGAGGGGGGGGCGGGGAGAGAAGAGAGACAGGGAGAGAAGAGAGAGAGAGACAGGGAGAGAAGAGAGAGAGAGACAGGGAGAGAAGAGAGAGAGAGACAGGGAGAGAAGAGAGAGACGGGGAGAGAGAGAGAGACGGGGAGAGTAGAGAGAGAGACGGGGAGAGAAGAGAGAGAGATGGGGAGAGAAGAGAGAGAGACTGGGAGAGAAGAGAGAGAGAGAGACGGGGAGAGAAGAGAGAGAGAGACTGGGAGAGGAGAGAGAGAGAGAGAGAAGGGGAGAGAAGAGAGAGAGAGATGGGGAGAGAAGAGAGAGAGAGACGGGGAGAGAAGAGAGAGAGATGGGGAGAGAAGAGAGAGAGACGGGGAGAGAGAGAGAGACGGGGAGAGAAGAGAGAGCGAGAGAGACGGGGAGAGAAGAGAGAGCGAGAGAGATGGGGAGAGAAGAGAGAGCGAGAGAGATGGGGAGAGAAGAGAGAGCGAGAGAGATGGGGAGAGAAGAGAGAGAGAAAGACGGGGAGAGAAGAGAGAGAGAGAGACGGGGAGAGAAGAGAGAGAGGGGACGGGAGAGACAGGGAGAGAGAGAGGGGACGGGAGAGAGAGACATTTTAAATACATAAAGGGATTTAACAAAGTGGAGGAAAGCAATTTATTCCAAAGGAGGAGAAAAATTACAGCAAGAGACGGAATCTGCCGCCGGGTTCTAGGTTTCTGTGTGGCAGTAAATGAGGATTGTGGCCGTTATAGTTTTGGGGAGTTGGTGGTTTGAAGCCCCCGTCCCCCGGCGTGGCTTGTGGTTTACTGGTCCGGTGCCCACCGAGGGTCATTGGGATGTAAATGCGAGAGCTCCCCACCTCTGTCATGCAGATTGCGGGGCTCGGTTCCGTGTTTTGGTCGGGGGGGTGAATCGTTTTTGTCTTTGTATAGAAGGGTCTGGAACCTGCGGCTCATTGTGATGCGAACGGCTTCTGTCCCGGCTGCGGTGGGTAACCGGTGGGTATGGGGGGGGGGTTCCCAGGTACACGGCGTCAGCTGCCGGTGGGCTCGGCGGTATCAGGGCGTGAATGACGTCTCCGCAGGAGCAGAGGCATGACCTTGTGGTGTGGCTCAACATTCAAAACATCAAAGACTTTCCAGAATATAAGGTCAGGAGATAAGACACCGGCTTTTCCATAACCCCGAACTACACGCCGGAATAACTTTAAAGCCACATCGGCCAATCACCGAGCTCTGTTTAGGTAAATTTTGGACCAACAATGTTGTGTATAATAAAAGTCTTGTAATCTGAGGCTAAACACTTCCCATAGAGTGTAAGCTCTGTGGAATAGCGCCCTTTCCGTGCAGAACGTCTTAACTGACAACCCCTGAAACACATACATAACTTGTGCTGTAGATCACCCTTTAACCCTTTGTGTGCCGTAGGGGTGTTAACTTGCCAGTTGGCTTCCATATGTGTGGCAGATCTCGAGGCACTTGGCGCCGCACCTGCTGTTTTGTTACACTTGGTAATCACCGTATCTGTGAATTAGTTTTGGGGATAATGGGGGGGGGGGGTCGGATTTGGGCCACATTCCATGCGCTCTACTAAATGGTTGCGTTGAGATTCCAGGTCGAAACTGTCCCGGTGCGCCTGCCGGCAGCCATCGCTGTCCCGTCTCATCACGCTAACCCCCCGTGTAACGGAGAACCAAACATTTTCAGCACATCGTTTGTTTTTTTCTCATAATTTTAGCCACAAAGCAAAAAAAAAGGGGGCTATCTTTGGAGCAGTTACCATAGAAACCAACATGACGTAATAGAGAACCCTGCGCCAGTTCCGTATGGGATAAACGTACACGGAGTCGGCTCTGCTCCTTACAGATAGGAACGCGTATCGCCCTTCTATAGGTGCCCGGCACACCTAGGGGTGACATCCGCTGACCCTATGCACGGGGCTGTTGTTCTGCCTGGGTTTAACCCTTTGGTTTTTTATGCCTGGTCTCTGCCATAGTCTGTTGAGCTTTTAATGCATCTCTTTGGAATTTACCCCGCGAGGGCCAGAGGGTTGGTCGGTGCTTAACCCCCCCCATCGTAAAGGGGTAATAAAGCACTCGCAGAGGAAGCAGAATCCAAGTTTTACCCTCCAGGTGGCAATAAACCATAAGGGTGTAAGTTTGCACCCGGGCGCCGCTCACAACACAGCCAAGAGCTGGCAGTGGGGGGCTCTTATAACTTTAATGCCCCCCTGGTACTGAAAGGGCACAGAGTTCACGTCTTTTATACGTTTAACCCTTTTTGGACGTCCGGTTCCCCTCCTGTTTGTTTGTTAGCGTGATGCGAACACGACCCAATAATTAAACCTGCGCCGTTTAATGTGAAGCAGCTGTCCCTCCGAGCAACAGAAATCCGGAAGTCGGGGCTTTTCCTCCCCCCCTAAAGCATGTGTTTGTCTGCGGAGCTGCTAATTTAAAAGGACGCAATTAACCTTCTCACCCCGTCGGCTGGCCATGCGCGGGATCCACGTGATCCACGATTACAGAATCTCCGGGATAAAACGATCCGACTTCCAGACTTAAATAAAGAAAATACAGCGGCTTTAATGTGTCGCTGGACCCCCCCCCCCCCCGGCCGTCCGCACCATTAAGGAACCCGTGTTAATCGCGCCTTTCTGGCACGGACTGGCGAGAAAAAGAGCGGATTTGGTGAAGATTATGCCTTTTATCGGCCAGCTGGCGTATAATAGATCGCAAGCCTTTAGGTCCGTCTAGAGCTCTTCTTCGCGCTTTTCTAGCTCTACACTTTTTGTTTTAGGCTATTTCGCCCGCCGGGCACTTTGTTAACCGTAACCGTCCTTGGTGACCGTAGGGGTTACTGTGGATTGAATAAAGTAACTTTTAGATTTAAAAAAATAAAAATGACCGTTTAACCCTTTGTTTCCTGTATAGTTTGAATAGGGTGAATACAGAGGCTATTTAGATACCAAGAGAACTCTTAGAACTCGCCACGGGGCATTCTACGCCCGTACATTTACCTCTTTGTGCTCCTTTAAGGGTCACGATGAAAGTTTTTTTTTGTTTTTTCGCGGTTTGATCTACCTATCCTTGTGGTATTAAATTCTACCCCAGGAAGCGCTGCCCCCCCCCGTCCTTTCCGTAATACAGGCTACAGGGGTGAGGCGTTTCGTTCATGTCGTCATGATCTGGGTCTTTGTGTCTGTAATGTTTCAGGGTTTGGACGTCGGCTCGGCAGCTGTTTGTGAAGAACGCCCTAACACTTTATTGTAGCTCGAGCTTTGGCCAGATGGAGCTTTCGCTCTGCGCCCTCCGTGGGCTGTTTACTCCTCGCACATTGTAAAAATCCTCCGAGGTTTTTCTTTTTTTCTTTTCTTTTTTTTATTTTTTACGATAACTTTATCATTTCACGTGAAAATGTAACACGGGCGGCGGGGATTGTCCGCAATCTCTTCATAGTTTCCAAGTAGATCTGAAAAGTGGTTCTTGAGCAGGAAGTTGACGTATGATACAGGAAGTGGAGAATGCAACAAGGAAATTGTTCCCCCCTCCCCGTGCCACAATTTTTCCAGATGTGCTTACATTTTAAAAGAACTGTTTTTTAAGTATGATATAAGTTTAGTTCTAGGTTATTTTCTTGGAGTTTTGAGGGCTTTTTATTTCTAGCTTCAGTTCCCCTTTTATATCTTAATATAAATATTAATTATTTACTTTTACTGTGACCATTAACAATAACTCAAGTAAATATATTTATAGACAACTCGCTGTCCCTCTGAATAGTGAGAAAATACACTGATTCACTTTTTTTTCATGGCGCCCGCGTGTTTGCCCGGCGGTGGCGTAGATTCAATGTACTTTTGATCCATTCAAGGAAAAGAACGGGATTTTTATAGCCATGGGGTTTTTTCTGGCTTTTCTCTGAAATTCGTATTTTCTTTTCCTGTTGATATTGGAAATATTTAGTGTTGCGCTAATATTTGGCGCCAGAGATGGATTATCGGATTATCCATCTTTGTGGTTAAAATATTCTTCGGAGCATTGTCCTTTCATATAAAACGCGTCGGGATTTGTATGACCAGAACGACAGAGGTCCTGGAGTTGGGGAACCATATGGATCTTTATAGGCAAAAAAATAGTCCGGCTCCCAAATTTCCTGTATTTTTACCCATTTCTAGCTGTTCATATTACACAGGCACTCAAAGTGTTAAACATTCATCCAAAGTAATGTTTTATATATGAAAAAAAACTGATGCTTTTGGGAAGTATTAATTTTTCTTACCCAGACTCCTTTGCAATAAGTGTTTTTTGGCGTGAGACTACATGGGGGATTGAAATCCGCGTAATGCAGGACAGCGGCGGACGTCAAATATTTTTTTCCTCCCCGATTTTTGCACAATATTCAGTAAGAGAATTTTGGAAGGCTTATTCCTCAGCAAACAGGGCAATTGGGGAGACCGGGACCGCTATTCGCTGAGATATAGAGGCTCTTTGAGTGGAAATTTTATTTTGCAGCATTTTTTGCTGTGTCTATGAAACGGCTTAATGGGTGAAAAATGGCAATTATTAGATATTCAGTTTCAGGTTGGATTACAGCAACTCGTTGATGTGGCGCAGTACAATAAGATCAAAGTGCTTTATTTTGGGGGAAAAAATGTTAAGAACTGTAAATTTTTTATATTGAGTAATTTTGGCACGCAGCAGTAAAAAAATAAATAAATTAAAAACACCAAAATTTGAAGCTGAATAGCGTTTGGGATGGAAGTAGCTGCCGTCGAACACAATTGGTAACCCGGCAAAAGCCTGCGATCCTCCTGACTGCATTGAAACGCAACAATGCGGCCCCCTGACCCCCGACGTCCCTTGTTCGGAAGCTGTGAGAACATTCCCGGTCGGCTGGCCCCGAATTAATGGAAATCTGTAGAATGGTAACTCCTGGGGACTTAAAAAAAAAAAACAAAAAAAAAAAAACAACTAAATTTGAGGAATTAAGAAAAAAAATGGAAAGAGAAAATTAATGAAACATCTGCTGTGCTGCGCCCGGGACAATGCGGCCGCCGTGTATCCCGGGTCACCATGCGCGACTCTCTAGACGTCACACTGTTCTGTTTATTCATTATGGGAATGTTCGCGGGCAGTTCCCAGTACCTGCATCCTGATAATGGCGTCACACGGAGACTTGGCAGACACTCGGCCGCCCGACAATTGGTTTCATTTGTTCGCTGCCCTCCGAACTTGTATTTTCTGCCAAAATTGGTGAAAAGGGAAAATAAAGCTACATTCTGAGAGTTTTTTTTTAAAAAAGGAAGATTGTTTAAAACATTTTTTTTACACTGAATGGCATAATTTTGAGTGCTTGTGTAAGCTGAGGGAAGCAGTTTTTTGTTGCACTTGTCACTTCCTGTTCTATTCTGTTGGCTTCCTGCCCAGAAGTGCTCAAAAAGCAAGTGCAGAGGACAATTACTCCCCCATAGCTTTCTGGATTAAAAAAATCTCTGCGGTTTCCATCCATATTTGTAAAAATGGCGAAAACGTTTCTCATAGGAACCACTTTCTAACTATAATTAAGAAAATGTTTGATTTGCGAGACTCTTATCGGGTAGATGCGATCAGTTTAGCCGACAAGGCCCGGTTTCAGTTCCAGCTTGGGAATTGTATCAAATTACAAAGCTCCGGCCCGGCCTTTTCATTTTTAACGTTATCTGGGAATCTCACGTTCGCTTTGCAGCATTTGTAGTAATTATCGTTAATTCTTCCATCTGGAGACAGGATTTAATCATTAAGGAAACTCAATGCAGGGCATTTATCCCGAGTTTACAAAAAAAAGGAATTGTGAGACATTCAGAAAAAAAAAAAGAAGTCCAAACATTTAAATAAAATTTCCAAACAAAATACAAAACTGCGACCATTTGCTTGCGAACGACGCGCCGCTTTAGATGCTCTGCTATTTATTTTAATTTCTTAAAATATACAAAAAGTGTTTATTCTGTAGTTAAGAATTTTACCTTAGAAAACGTTGCAGATAAAAGCCATTAAAAAATATTAAACTAGAAATCCCTGATGTAAAAAAAAAAACACAAAAAAATATATTGTTTTTTTGTTTTCCTTTTTTTTTGTATGAATACTTTCTACGCAGTTTGCATTCCCACGAGCAACAAAGTTTCTCTTTGCAGAAAACTCTTTCTGGCCCAGAATATTACTATATCGGCCCTTTTTTTTTTTTTTTTCAAAATAGTAAATTCTGAAACAGACAGGAAGTGGATTTTGAAAATTGTTTGGGAAAAAAACAGCCATTCTGATAATAAATGAATCTGGTGATTAGCGTAGAGTTGTCGGGATGCGGGAAGTGAGTGCAAACATCGAGAATAAAGTGTTACATAACAAAGTGCTTTCCATTCAAAGCAATTTTGGTTGAATAATTAAAACTCCAAAAATGGTTGGCTGGCTTTGGAAAGTAGAGTTTCCGATGCGGATCCCGCAGCCCTGCGGGGTAAATGGATTCTTGTTCTTTCCCCTTTTTGCATTTTTTTGGGGGGGGTCGTTATAAAAAGGTCGGCGTGAAACAGCAAGTCAGACTCATCCAGCTTAACAGGTGAAAAGTTGTTCTGCGGCGTATCGAGACGGCCGAGCGCACAAAGGCTCCATGTTTTATTCATAAGCCCGGGACAAAGTGGAATCGCCGGAGCTTAAGTTTCAGCAAATACCCCCGTTTGGGGAGGTAATTCAGGAATCTCCCGCTCACATTCGGCTTTCTTTTAAACGGAGCCCGGCGAGTGTGAAATCCCATGCTGCTTCATAATGGGGGCTCATTCAGGCCGGCTGAGAAAAGATCCGATTCCCGTTCCAATCGCTGCCTTCTACATCCCGCTGTCAGATCCCAGCGGCTCCCAGTCACTTCTCTTTATCTACCCTCGGCATAAATAAATATAGATTGACTTCATCGCGTCGCCCCGGGGGCCGCCGCTTTCATGTGGAATCTCCTTCCTATTGTTTGATGATAAATAATAAACCGGTTAGTTATCTCGCGCAGGCATCGTCGTGTTACAATGTAACGTCGTTATTCCTCCCAATATATTCCTCCGACTCGAGAGTAACAAATTCTTTGGATTCCACCAAAGCCAAATCGTCATACGTTATCGGGAACGTTTCTGGGAAGCCATGACTTCTAGACACCGATATACATTCTAGATTCTAGAAAGTCTGGAAAGACTTTTCTTGGTAGAAGTTGGAAGCAAAGCCTACGAGGTTTAGACGTTGTGTGGGTCGAGAAACAAAGACGGTGAAAACTGGGTATTCTGAAGCTCGATTTGGAGCAGTCGCCATAGAAACCAATGGAGAACAGATCGTTCCAATTGTTGTTGGTTACACTTTGACGCCATAAGTTATTTAAATATTGTTGTTGGTTTTTTTTTATATTGGTGTTTTTTCGGGGGCTTTATTTAACGGTATTTTTAATTTTTTTTTTGTGATTTGGTTAAACTGGAGAGAAACTGTTGATGGGACCGACCCTGTGTGACCATCCCGTACCCCGTCTGTAGAAACCAAACTGATTGTTTTATCCATCTTTCGTTAAGATGAAATACGGCAGATCCATCAAATGTATCGAATTGAAATCAAATAATAGTGTCCAGTGACTAAAACAATAATTTTATTATAAATATATTCAAAAATAACAATTCTAAAAGAGGCAGCTGAACCAATAACGTCTCCGGTCTTTCAGGGGGCTCATAGAATTACATTACTCATTGGAATTATGCATTGGGGGCATTTTCTGCTGTGAAATGGTAAAAACAATGGAATCGCCATGGCAACCAATGGAATGTTATTGGTGATTGCTCCAGTTTGCACCAGAATCACTCTTTATACATGGCGGCCAAAATGTTGTCAACGCGACGCGCTCCTTCTTCCGAAAGGCCAGAGATCGCGGTGCCGCGCATGTTCTTTAATACACGTCTGTGTGCATGCCATGTCAGGCTGATAGAACATAGAATTTTCTTTGTCTCCATTCAGTGATCAAAGTCCCGGAGCCCGTCCCTTATTGTTTAGGGTTTTTTTTCGCTCACGTACAATCTGTAGATACCATTACATTTTTTCAGCATGAAACCAAACACTCGAAATCCCAGAAGCTGTCTCAAATTTATTGCTAATAAAAGAATTTATTGTGCCGAATGACATCTGCTCTATCACTCGGGGAGCAGAACCTGGCAGGCAGCAGACAGGAAATATTTCCATTGAGATCATGAGAGCAGAGGCAAAAGTGTCTGATTTCACTTAAATCCCAATAGATAAAAAAGATAATTAAACCATATTTTTTTGTGCGTTTTTTCTGTGATGATTATTCCTGGGTTTAAAATAAAAAAAAAATCCTGCAACAATGTGCATCCGTTTCGCTGAGAAAACATTATTTTTGCTCCATTAAGTGGTAATTTTATAAGGAAAATACCGTATATTTTGGGGCTAATGAACTGGGACGTCAAGAGTTAATCCATAGACAGCCCAATATTTCCAGACACCGTCTGCAAAAAACGTACAGTTTAAGTTTCGGATAATCTAGCTTGGCAATGATCAGGACTTCTTAATGGTGATCACGGAACAGATTTGAATAAAATGAAAATATTCCGTCTCCCAAACCCCCCCCCCATTTTCCAAATTTACCAAATGCCTTTAACAGCCTCTATAGCTCGGCCGGGACGTACAATAAGATTTAGGGGGGGGGGAATATAGCGTTTCTTTCTGATTTGTACGAAGGCTAAAATTCATAAAAATTTTAATATATTCCATTAAAAAAGGTTATTTAGAATTATCAGAGTATTTAAAAGTACCCCCCCCCAAAAAAAAATAAATAGATGGCAAAAATGTATTTAGGATTCCAGCAATATATTGGGTCATTAGTTTTGGAGAAATCAGTAATAATATAGTTTGAAATAGCGCATTCCATCACACAGTCATAAAACAGATCTACCTTCTCATCCTAGAGTCCTGCACCAGTTACAGGATATAAAACGAGATTTTATGCACTAAAGGCCAGGTGCATGATGGGAGGTAATATATTCTTAACTCAAGTTACATGATGTAAGAAGAATTGGGGTCTTAAACTTGCATTAAAAAAAAAACAAACAAACAAAAAAAAAAAACAATTTATATATCGAGTATAAATGAAACCAAAGATTTTTGGGACAGATCTATTTTGAATTTGCCCCAGGATGTTTAGAATAAATTCTGCTTCTAGACTTGGTTTATTCTTATGTGAAATAATAATTCTGTTAATCCGTCTGTTTACCTTTTGAGTCAGATAGTTTGAGATTTAGAGTGTGCGTGAAGTGCTGCGCTCCGTGCCAGGCGTTCTGGATGCTAATAAAGGGCGGATTGTTTTATTCCCAGCAACAAAATGCTCCTCTAGAGCTAATAAGTAATGTTTGTTTTTAGGGATAATTCCTCTTGTATGTTAGATCCTGACGCGCACAGTTGCCCCCGGGCTATAGGGTTTAGGATTCTTCTGGTGTTTGCCTACATAAGATGCCAGGCAACGGTAAGATTAATGCCGCGCATGTTATGTGCCCCGGTCAAGACTGGCTCCTGCTGTGCTTTTCAAGGTTGTCAAATGATAGGGTTAACCGTGGCCCCTGATGCCCCTCTTTCCTCACCTCGTGTCCCTCTTTCTTCCCCTGATGCCCCTCTTTTCTAGGAGGTCAGAATGTTTGCTGGGTATGAGGGGATCGCAGGGTTCTACAGCCCTAAAAGCCCCGATAATGTGTATAGAAACAGCAGGAAACGGCTTTATAAATTAAATGGGGTAAAAAAAATGCCCCAGCCACACCCCCTAATTTGATAGGTATATTAGATGGCGGGGCATTCCCATTAATCCTTCTGATCTACTGACACAGTAATACTAGTGATCTTATTAATACGATACAATGTTATAAGAGTGTTTTATTCCGCAAAGTTGATAGAACTGCGGCCTTAAAGGGTTAAGAGGTGGATCCCTGAGTCTTCTCATAGATATATATATATAGTGGTTCCTTAAACATCGATATACTGATCCACAATATGTTCACCAGACACGCACGGATATCATTTTGGGTCCAAAAGTAGCCTTTTGTGGCCGTCAGAGAGTGCACAAGATTATAAGTTTCAGATAATTGTCAGATGCAACCAAAGTAGAAGTTGGTTAGCTAGCGTGTCCGGGCGAAACCCTGCGTTTGATGATGAGTTTAAGTGGGATGATTAGATTTCTTTTCAGGAAATCTCGTTTCACAAAAACTGTAATTATGAGCTTGCGTCTGAGGATGGATGTAGCACGCAAGCCTTTGTTTTGGCGTCCTTTCAAACATTCTTCCACCAAATCCTCAGGAAAATGGTGATTTCAAACTGCTTGGGGTTTTTTTTCTGGCGTTTTATAAGGTGTGAGATCCATGGGGTGTAACATTGACTGGTAGAAGAGAAGACGCGCCAAGTGTGTTTTAATCAAAAGAGAAAAGGGGGCTCTGGAAAAAAATGTTTGATTCACCTTATTTTAGTGGCTTAAATTTCATAAATTAGGCATTTTATAGAATAAATGCAATTGATGTTTTAACAGTGCGACGCGTTAAACAACAGCCATAAAGTGTGCTACACACAACAGGACGAAGAGCCCAAATCCCTACCCCACTCTCGGTTAAAACAATGGAATATTCCAAATCCATATTCCACTTACTGTTAATACAATAGAATATTCCAGATCTATATTCCACTTCCTGTTACTATAATGGAATATTCCAAATCTATATTCCACTTCCTGTTAATCCAATGGAATATTCCAAATCTGTATTCCATTTCCTGTTAATATAATCTGATATTCCAAATCCCTACCTCACTTCCTGTTTGCATAGTGGAATATTCCAAATCCACGAATCCACTGTGTTAACAGGAAGTGGGATAGGGAATATTCCTGTTAACGGAATGAAATATTATCTATTTGGAATTTTCTATAAAAATATTGTCTATGTGGGCAAACCTGATGACCCCAATATTTTGGAAAATTCCCCAATAAAAAATCTACGGATGTTTTGGGTATGAAAGCCCTCTTCCTCAACACCCCACCAGCAGCCCAATGGTTAATTTATTAAATCTTAAAATGAAATTTAAAAAATAAACCTTTTGGCCAATCACATTGTAACGTATATAATACACCGTTCCTTTAGAACGCCTCTCTATAGATTACCCCCGTAGGGCGTTCGGCACATCTGGTGACGGAATGTTCTGTGACTTGAAAGAATGAATTGCCCTCTAATTGTAGCCTGGAAATTACCCCCCCCCCCCAATTGCTTTTAGACATGCATTTCCCTAAATCTTGGTTTTTTTTTCTGCTCGTGGGCCGCAGATGCGCGTTAAAGATATATATTTATGTACAGTGGAGATTTAGCTGTAAAAAAGATTAAAGCGCATGGGAAACATCTTTGCGTTAATTGCGCCGAGCCGGGAGTTTTTTTAATATCCTCCGCGCCGCTCATGCGCTTCTGCAATCAGCGGAGAGCCGAAGTTTCCAGACCTGCTTGATTAGCGAAGACGGCGGATCAAAAACCCTGTAATTACTTCTCCTCGTTCGGATCCGGTTACAGGGGGGGGGGTCCATGCTATTTACCAAAAAGAGACATAGTCCATTTTTAACCCTGTGATCCCTGATAAGTTAAACACGCACTCTAACCTCCCAGCCTACGAGTTTTCCAGGCCGAGTCTCGTAGAATACGGGGTTTTATTTGGACCACAAGAAAACAAATCTAAATCTTCGATAAAATGCCCCAAACAAACTTTTTTTTTTAACCTTTTTCCACCAATCTTTTGGCCTCTAGAAAAAGTTTTTTGCTCTCTCTCTCTATTTGTGGTTTAAGCCGAGTCTCGGCCGATCGCACGTGCAGCTGATATTATCGGCTGGCATCAAACTTCTTTGAGTATTTCATATAGAATTCTTTCAATTTTCCTCTTTTTCTGGCTCCTGAAACATGAGATCGACTCCTGGAAGTTTTTTCGTGGCTCCAAAAACGTGTCGATCGAAAGAAGAACAATTTTTTAAAAAACTTTGTATGTACCATCATCATCATCACCATCATCATCATCTTCACCATCATCTTCACCATCATCTTCAATGCCAGCAGGGCTTTCATTGGGGAAAAAGAAAACTAAACTCGAAATACGGAATGTGAAATTTCTACAAAAAAATTAGTATATTTTTGTTTCGCTGGACGCCGGGCCTCCCGTGCTCAGAAATGTAAAAAATTACAAATGTAGGGGAGGCCATTTTTTTTTTTTTTTTTTTTTTAATGAAATGACTCAAAAAGTTGGGCGTTCAATTGACAAACGGCTGATGTCTTTGGGAACTCTTTGCATTAATTAATGTGTTTGGGAACTTGTGTTTGGGGTACAGGTACCCTTCCGGTACATGAATGCCCGTCCAGATCTGCGTCTTTTCTCTTTCTAGTTGAATAACAGACGCGTTTCACGCACACAGCGACCCTTTTGTTCCCAGAAAAAGTTGAACCTCTGCAAAAAGCATCCAGGAAACCTCCCCCCGGGGGGGCAATTCACCGGGGCATCATCCGTAGCCGCGTATTATGACAGCGGCCGGGATAACCGGCTGTTTCACAGACGCTCTGATAGCGGGATCTCCCAGAACAGATCTTTCCCAAAATCTCTTATTTCCCTTAATCCGAAAACCAAGCAAACGCTCGACTCGGCTGAATCTTATTAATCTTCCTCAAGAGGAACTTTATGAAGCCTCAAGAAATGGGCTGCGAGAAGAGCTTACAAACAGGGTGTGTAGAGGCGTTATATATATATATAAAAATATATATTAAATATAAAAAAAGCGTAATATTTATAATCCAGATAAAAAAAATCTCCCTCTAACTCTTATCGGGGCAACTTTTACACACAATAACAGTAAAAATGTGGATACGTTGCTGTAAATGGAACATTCAGGGCTTCCAGGCCTTTAAACGGCTCCGCAGCCGACGCGTTTTACAGCCGTAAACAGGAACCAGATCGCTTTTTGGTGCTAATTTGCTTCAGAACTACAATTCCTAATCTGAAATCTAGATTATTATCTGGAAATTCTTTTTCCCCCCGCGGTCACTCTGAATACATTTTCTGACCCCTGCATTGCGAGACGCCGTGTTGTTCGGACATATCAGCGCCCCGGGGTCGGCCATACGTGTGACTGAGCGTGTTTGTATGTTTTCAAGGCGTGGAGGGGGGGGATCGGTCAGGAATTGATCCGTTTTGACAAGATCCTAATTGCTCGCAGAGGAGAATTGTGTTTAAAGTCGCAGGTAACGGTCGGACCGCTTTACGAGGCAGAGATAAGACATCTGTGTCCCGCGCGTCCAGCTGGATTGGGTTTCGGGTTTAATTGGTCCCAGAACGGAACGTTTAATGCGCGCACGGCGGGGATCGGAGGCTTTGTTGATGTCATTCTGTAAAATGTATATTTCCAGAGTAACCACGGGGCCGATCCGTAGAAAATCAAGCGATTAAGCGCTGGTGCTGCGTGCGGAATCAGCGGATCTCGGCTCACCAGCCCTTTAACTCATAACTGCAAACACTCCCCGCGTCCCCCGGCTCTCCTCGTGGTGTCTCAGAGGGGCAGCTCGGCCCCCGTAAGAAACGTGTGGCCCCCAAAGTGAATGTGATCCCGAAACGTGTGGCCCCCAAAGTTCGGATTCAAAACCTTCTAGATCATAGAAAACCCGAGAGGAATAAAACAGACTCATTGCCGGGGACCGACCTCCGGAGCTTGCAATCTACCCTTACTGGTAACCACTGACTTTTAAGGTTCTTAAGGCATTGCACGCTTCAGCGAGTCGTCTAAGCCCAGGCCCATCACCTGTGGTCATGGCTGCCTGCAATCTGGTGGATGTGTGGAAGGAAGTGATGTAACGACGGGTCACGCGGGGTTGACTTCTTGTAAACATTGCCTGATGTTATACCTGCATGATTGCTTTAACATACCGGGGCTATACCTCATGAGCTGTCATGAGCACTGGTAGCCGGCATACCTCCCAAGTGCCCCTAATTAGTTTTCCAGTCCCTCTCCCAAATCCCTGTGCCCCCCCCCCGATGCCCCTCTTTTCTAGGAGCTCAGAATCTTTGGTGGGGATGAGGGTATCACTCGGGGGTCAACAGCCCTAAAATATGGCTTTAGAAATTAAACGGTGGTATTATTATTTATTATTATTATTTATTATTATTATTATCTTTTATTTATATAGCGCCAACAATTGTCGTGGTGCTTAATAAAATCCATTATTCTTCTAAACGCCCGACTTAGTTACACCAATAGGTCACTGGGCGGAAAAACTCTTTTTTTGTGTCGTTTGAAAAATACAGATTTACTAAACTGCGAAATGTGACCTCGGGAAGCAGTTTGAGGGAAACGACACCTTGGCTTTTATTGTCCCTTTGAAATAGAAATTAAGAGGCTTTATAAGCCCAGCACAGGGGGCGCCGCACTCACTCCTCGGGGGCAATAAAGCTGACACTTGGTTAAAGTTTGGGGTAATTAACATGTAATCCAACAATTAACATCAGCAATAAAGAAAAAAGAAATAGCAGGAAATCCCAGCATTTTCTACAAACAAATGCTAGCTTTTACTGCGTTGCAACTCCCAACACCCTCAGCATAGGGTAAACCAGCCGCTGGAGGTGTTCGAAACATGCGCAGACATCAAAGCCTCCGGTTTCCTTCCCAACGAATGAACGCCGGCTCCTCGCGGATTCTCGGGGTCCATTTAACCAAAAACGATGAATTCTGAGGCTTCGGGGATTCCGTCTTTCCTAATTACCAGCAACATTCGTTAAACTGGCGCAGGATCTTTTCATTGGTTTTGATCCCGGCTAAAAAAAAAAAAAATACATTAACCTGACTCGGCTTTCACAAAAAAATCTCATTTCCATGCTCGGAAAAAAAAAAAGTCTTCCTGCCCGCGGTATCCATTTCTAACAGGCCGCAGGAATAGTTTCATTGGTTGCTATGGTAACTCCACAACTTTTAATGGTGTGCACCAGGATTTTTTTTTGTTCTTTATACATGATCTTTTAATACAAGTAACCGTATATGTAAACCCCTCGATATATATATATATATATATACGTTAATTAGCCTGTATTTAAATTGTACAGCGCTGCGGCATATGTTAGCCCCTAATAAAGTAAGAATAACAATATTAATAATAATAATTTGCACTCAGTCCGTCCTTAAAGCTGCGGTGACGCGGAGGGGATCTGCACCCCCCCATCACGCATACGGCCCCTTTGAAGTCGGTGTAAGCTGGCGAGCCGGCTGGAGGTGTTGGGTGCAGGTGTGCGGAGACCAAACGGGGTTTATTGGGTTATAAAGCCGGGGGGGGGGTGTAGGGTCTTTTGTTTGGAAAGATGGCAGAAACATCCTCCCCGACATGAAAGAGCGGGCAGAATGAGGAAAACAGAACGGGGAGAGATTTAAAGCCGGTGATTTCACCCTCCGGCCAGACAACGAGAAAGCGGAATATTATCAGCAGCCTGAGCTCCGATCTCCGCACAAATCCCAATAACCAGCGAAGGCTGCAAGAACCGTTTATTCATCTATCTGTCTATCCGTCCGTCTATCTACTCATCTCTATCTATCTATCCGTCTGTCTATCTATCTATCTGTCTGCCGGTTAGGCGCAGTGACGATATATGTTATTATTATATATTGTGGAGTTTGATCTTTTTTTGGCTTCCTGTTTGTTTGAAGAGATCCCTGATCTCCCAGGCAGCCCTCGGATAAGCGATGCGCGGAGGAGCGCCGAGGAGCCTGATCGTCCAATAGGGCGATCAGACAGCGGGGTTTGAGGCAGAGGAACTGGAACTGCCGCCCTTCTATTTGAATGTAAATCCTTAAAGTGCGTTAGAAACATTCCAAGCTTTGGGTTCGGATGCTATTTAACGAAAAATGTTTATTCTGTTTACTTTCATCTATTTTATATAAATATGTATATTTTTTTTGCCCGATTTTCTGGCGATTGCTTGGATTTGTCGATTTACGGCCACAGAGGTTCTGGCCGACTGGCTCCTTTTTTGTTCTCCTTTTTCATCTCCTCCGACGCGTTTTCTTTTCCGCATTAAAGGTTAAAACCAAATAAGCGTCTTTCTGCGGGGTTTAGCGTGTTTTCCGCTCCGCTAACGCGCATGCAGGAGCGTCGGCTTCTGTTACCTTTTGATGACGCCTTTGCTCCGTACACCTGCGTGGCATTGAACTATACAGCAATCATAACATCTGCTATCTCGTGCCGCGATGCCGGCGTCCTTTGCACGCACATGTGATTACATTCCTGCGCGCCCTGGAATTCCTAACCCTTTGTGTTCCGGAACGCTATGCGCTTCATTGTAGATTCTTAGACACCGCGGATCGGTCTAGACCAGACGAGGTTAAAGCCTTCTGTCAAACACCTTGCTGTCGTGACTTCTAAGTGGGAGACGACTCAAGGACTTACCTGAAACACGCGGCTTTACATGCGATGCGTGTTACAGGCTGTGCTATCACGGCATGCCGTTAACCCAATCAGCTCCAGAGCGCAGGAGGGGGGGGTTGTGTTGACAAATATCTCATTGTTAACAAACATTCTAAAGCATTGTAACAATGTATCCATTCAGACGGGATTACTCTTCCGCGCAGACTTTTTCAAACGATGTACGGCACAAAATCTGGCTTTTTTCCCCCCATTTGCTTCGAGGTTTCAATGTGTCCGGCGATATCGAGCCGCAGCGCGTCCAGCACCCCAAAAAACTCAATGAACTAAAAAAAAACTAATATTAAAGCTTCCTTGTTTGTGATTGGCTGCCTGTTGGGATGCAGCATAGCCGCGGAGGTGGCTTTGTTTGTTGCTATCAATGAATGGGGAGCTTTTTGAGACGACTTCGTTTTAATGTTTAAAAAATGTACGTTTCCTATTCAGCAAAAATACCCAATAATAATAATAATCAAAGAGGTTTTTATGTTGCTCTTCGTACACATTGTGCCCCCGCGTACCAAAAAACACGCTGTGAATTTGGAGAACGGGGATGTTTCTGAATCTCGAAGGCGCCAGATTTGGCAGCGCTAAGGCCAAGCCGAGGATTGTTTTTCTCGCTTTGGTGCCAAAATTACGTTTCAATCTCATTGGTAAAAGGGCTCATTATACGGCTGGTATAGCGCTCTCTGTGCTGCCATTGTACGCACGCCGCCATCTTCACACGGGGCGAAAAATATCCAAGAGAAATACTCCAAATGATGGAAGCCACCCTGCCCCAAAGAACTCGCAATCCAATCGGCAGACGGAATTTCCACGTCATCTACAATATCCTCGCCCGCTCCTGACGAATGCGTTTCCTCGAGACCGCCAAGTTATTCTCGGAATATTCGTTTGGCGGGGTGTATATGAGCGCTTACCCATAATCCTCTGGGCACACAAAGGCGCCTCCTGTTACCGTTAAACACATTAACTGACATCGTGATGGAAGGCAAGAGGTGATTGGCGGATCCAGTCCTACCGCAAATCCAATGTCCGCTAACATACAACCATCGCTATCCTTCTACCATTGCTATCCTTCTACCATCGCTATCCTTTTACCATCTCTATGTACAAAGCACAAGGAGTGCAAACTTTAGGGAGTGTGGAAACTTGAACCCAACATTCTCTTTGGGGACGGGGAATCTTCCGAGGCGTTTAATTCTTTTCTCTCTCCTTTCTAATGAAGAAAAGTCAGCCGGTCGGAAGTAGGACTGCGGATTTGTTACGGAGGATCTGATAAAAAGCTTTTCTTTGTAATCAGTGATGGAGGAGTGAAAGGTTCAGATAAAGCCCGTTTGCATAGGAATGTCTGGCTCCACTTGTCTTATCGGCATAAGAAATGCCCCGCGTGAGCAAACAGAGGACGTTGATGCCCGCCGGCGCTCCCGCAGTCCGCGTAGACCAGGTGGCTGCTTCTAGCCTGGCTACAAAGTTGTATGCGGATTCAGAATGTTTCTTTACTTTGGTTTGGATGACTTTGAATTGTGACTTTGGATTTTTACTTTACTGAGAGGGTGGTAGATAAGTGGAACAGCCTCCTAGCAGAGGTGGTAGAGGGTAATACAGTGAGGGTATTAAACACGCATGGGATAGACATACGGCTCCTGAATCTAAGACGAGACCAACGACTGATTAAGGTTTGAGTCTTTACAGCAGGAGAAACAGGCGACTAGACGGGGGCCGAATGGGGCTGATCTGCCGGCAGATTCTATGGAACGTTAAAGTTCCGCAGAGGGCCGGCTGCAGACCCAGAGATGGTGGAAGTCCCGGCAGCTGCTGGGATCACCATAAACATCAGGATCCAGCTAGGTGGCTCGTTTTCTGCTAATTAGAACAGCAGAGAGGAAGTTTCTGTTATTGACGACAACAGATGGCTGCGTAGAAACCGGACCCCCAGGGACCTCACCTTTCACAGCCCCACTAAATAAAGCCGCCAGCAGCTCCGGGCCTGCTTGTAACTATTGTCGATGTGTAAATAATGTGCGGTTAGAAATCGCTCCGTTTACAAAATAAAACCGCGATGTAAACGCAGTAAAAACCCCGTATTTGGAAGGAATTGTATGGGGGGGGCGGCGACGCTGACCCCTCTTTAACGGGCCGGGGGGGGGGTTCAGCTCTGACCCTCAGATCTGCCGCAGAGGATCCTGAGTTTCCCTCTAAGAAAAGTAACTCTGATCCAAAAAGGCTCATTAACCCTTTAACTGCCAAGGAGGGCTGCAAGAAGAAAAAAAGTGAAGCCGTAAAAAAGAAAAGGGCTCGGCGTTCTCTCTTTTAATAGACGCGGTAATTAAATGAGCTCCGTTTTCCAATTGGCTGTTTTTTACCGAAACGTCCATTTTCTTAATTAACTATAAAGCTGATTTATGTTAACCTGTTAGAGTAAAGTCACTAAAGGGCGCCCATTAAAAAGCTTTGCAGCCTTTCTTTTAATTAGATCGTTAGTGCGGGTCTGTAGTGGTCAAGCTTACCGGCGTGCGGAGTAACGAAGTTATAAAACCCGCGCTGACGTCTTTTTTTCCTTCCAATTAAAACTTTGTCCAAATGTCTTGGGATTGTTCTGATTTCTTTTTTTTGGGGGGGGGAGGGAGTCTCTAAATTTGTGTTCATTGAGATCGATTTGTTTGGAAAAAATGGTAAAAAAGTAACTTCATATTTGACCTCGATATCAGATATTTAATAAAAAGAGTGGCAAAAAATAAAGATTTCTCAACCTTTAGTGTTTGGACACAAAAATAATAATATGAATATCTGGGACACAGGAGTGATGGGAGTGATAAAGGGCCGTTGGAACACAGGAGTGATGGGAGTGATAAAGGGCCGTTGGAACACAGGAGTGATGGGAGTGATAAAGGGCCATTGGAACACAGGAGTGATGGGAGTGATAAAGGGCCATTGGAACACAGGAGTGATGGGAGTGATAAAGGGCCGTTGGAACACAGGAGTGATGGGAGTGATAAAGGGCCGTTGGAACACAGGAGTGATGGGAGTGATAAAGGGCCGTTGGAACACAGGAGTGATGGGAGTGATAAAGGGCCATTGGAACACAGGAGTGATGGGAGTGATAAAGGGCCATTGGAACACAGGAGTGATGGGAGTGATAAAGGGCCATTGGAACACAGGAGTGATGGGAGTGATAAAGGGCCATTGGAACGCAGGAGTGATGGGAGTGATAAAGGGCCGTTGGGACACAGGAGTGATGGGAGTGATAAAGGGCCATTGGAGCACAGGAGTGATGGGAGTGATAAAGGGCCGTTGGAACACGGGAGTGATGGGAGTGATAAAGGGCCATTGGAACACAGGAGTGATGGGAGTGATAAAGGGCCATTGGAACGCAGGAGTGATGGGAGTGATAAAGGGCCATTGGAACGCAGGAGTGATGGGAGTGATAAAGGGCCATTGGAACGCAGGAGTGATGGGAGTGATAAAGGGCCATTGGAACCCAGGAGTGATGGGAGTGATAAAGGGCCATTGGAACACAGGAGTGATGGGAGTGATAAAGGGCCATTGGAACACAGGAGTGATGGGAGTGATAGGAGTGATGGGAGTGATAAAGGGCCTCTGTATGCCTGTGAAGAGATTCCATTAAAAATCAGCCGTTTCTAGCTACAATAGTCATGTACAGCATTAACCCCGTCTGCTCTGGATTTCTGATCCGTTTCATGTTGTTTTAATAGACAAAATCTACTCCTCTTTCAAAGAAGTTTCTAAGTGACCCCAAACATTTGAACAGTTGTTTGTATGTATGTGTGTACGTGCGCGTGTTTGTATGTATGTATGTTTGTGTGCGTGTTTGTATGTATGTGTATATGCGTGTTTTCGCGACGTCGTGGTTCAGGCTGCTCATACGTCTCTCTCTTCTCTCTCCAGGGAATGTCGTTGGTCAGGAGCAGCGGAGGGAACAATATCACCTTCCGATATGACAGTGAGTTTAAAGCCTGAACCCCCCTCTCTCTGCCTCTTCGTCTCCCATCGGGGGGCAGCTCTGGGGGTCCTAAGCAAAGAGATCCCGAGGGGCCCATCCGTAATGCAGGGCATGAAAGCTAAACGTATAAAAGAAGAAAGTAACAGATGTTTATAACCATTTGTTTAAAAATATATATATTATAGCGATAAAGCTTAAAGAGGAAATCATATCTGCCCCCATATAACACAGCCCCCCCCATATAACACAGCCCCCCCATATAACACAGGGCCCCATCTGCCTGTCTCTCCCTGGCTGTCTCGTCCCTCTGTATTTCTGATTTCTGTCCGTCTGTCTGACCTCCGGCTTCTTTCCCCGCAGACTGCACTTCGTCGCTCTACTCCACAGGGAAGCACCTGATCGCGGATGTGCAGAACATCTCCATCAGCCAGTTTGCTTGCAGCGACCAGGTCGCCGTGACTGTACTGTGGACGCCCAACGCTATAGGTGAGCCGCGGAGCGCGTGGGGTGCACAGTGTGTCGCCCGGGCACTCGGAATAAGGTTTTGCATCTGTCTAGTTTGTGGGGGACACCGGATGGACTCGTACAGCCAGCATAACGACAATCCCAGCCGGCTCTGCGCCTTAAGGTCAACGTCCATCCCTTCCCCCGCCGCGTCCATCCCTTTCCCCGCCACGTCCATCCCTTCCCCGCCGCGTTCTCTTGGTCTATCTCCGGTCCCCCTGGACCTCTTGGGCTCGGGGTCTCCCTTGGACCCCTCAGAGGTTGCCCCTTTCCGTGGTATGTTTGCGGCCGCCTGTTCTCGGGTAACAGAAGGATTTGGGATCCGTATTTTCAGGACTCGCCGGTTAAAACAAGAAGCCCTTTTGTTCTCTGAGCTACGAGGAGCCAAAAACGTACATTGTTGAGATGCGTCCAAAGCACGGCCTACAGCTCAGGAGCCACCGCGGCCCCCAGAGCACCGCCGCTCAAGTCGAGGGGGTACTTTACGAAATGCAAGGGGCAAATCAGCTGCCAAGGAACCCGGGATAGATAGCGTTGGCAGGAAACTTCTGCCATTTAACCCTCCAGGTGCTGGAATGGTGCGGAATCAGGCTGGAGACACACACCGGCTGCAGACTACAACTCCCAGGACTGATGGGACTTCTAGTCTGCAGAACACGACGGTGGCCTCTCCGTGGCTTTAAATTTTAGTCTCTTAATTTGTGCCGAACTCCGTCCGTAAAACGATCACTGAATATATTTAACCCCTTCACTGATACCGCTCCTCCCCTCCACTTAACCCCGCGTGTTCTGTTTGCACCATCAGGCATTGAGTATCTGAAAGGTTTCCGCGTGGTCTTGGAGGAGCTGAAGTCCGAGGGGAGGATTTGCCAGCAGATGGTCCTGAAAGACCCCAAACAGCTGAACAGCAACTTCAAGAAAACTGTGAGTAACGGACATTTCTGCGTTCTTAAAATTTACTATTCATTTTCAGAATAAAAACCTCGTTTTATCGCTGAATCTGGCAGTTTGTCCTTTTAATTCCTCCAAAGCGTTTCATTATTTCCATCCCAATCCGGGTCAATAAATCGCTCTGTAGTTTTACTTTGCGTCGAGCCTCGACTATGATGTCATCCTAACGCAAACGACTTTTTCTTCGCTGCTGATGGATCCCTTGAAGTCGCACTCATTTTATTTTATTTAAAAACCCCAAACCCTGATAATTTGTCTTTGTTTTCAGGTGATGGAGACACAGCCGTTCATTAACCTGAAATTCGAAACTGATTATTTTGTGAAAATTACCCCGTTCCCCTCCATTAAAAACGAGAGTAACTACCATCCGTTTTTCTTCAGGACTCGCAGTAAGTATTGGTTTTCCGACTCAATTTCCTATCAGATTCTCGAGAAAAATCCTAAAGTTTGGCAAAAAAATTGTCCGTTTAAATAGAGAAAATAGATACAGCCACAGCGGTCAAGGAGAGTCTATAGTGATACCTTTTCTTGGACCATCATAGATACCTCGGAGGTCTCTTCTTCAGGTGGGGCGTCCTTTTTAAAAAAAAAAAAAAAAAAAAAAAAAAAAAAAAAAGCCTCTATTTAATACTGAAACACCAAATATCTAAAACGCGTCTTTAACATTTAAATGCTGGTTTGGTAAGTGTAGCGTTCTTTTCTGTTGATATAAGTAGCGTTTGGGGCCGCCGAGGGCCACCGTGAGGTTGAATTGACCACGTTTTTCTAAACAAGCCAAGTGCCTGCTAAATAAACAGCGAGGGCCCCAGCGATTTAATCGCACGATGCCCGGGGCGCGAGGAGCTTACACTCGCTTGCCAGACTTCATATCCGTGGCCGGCGTCCAGATTTTTAAACTCATCCTTTCCACAAGAAAAGGAGAAAAACGCCGGCAGGTTTATTCCTCCTCTGATCCTCATCGTCAGGATTGTTTAAAAAATCCACAACAAGAATGCAAATGAAACGCTAAATTGAAACGATAGAGATATTCAGGTCCGGCGTTTCGGAGGGCAACAGAGGGTTAATTTTGGCTAATGTGAAAAATCGAATTTTTTTATGGTAGTTTTTTATGATTCTTTTTATTTCTATAATTTTATTCTTAGTCGCGCCTGAAAGTGCTGGCTGACATCTCCATCAGTTTCGTATTTCCTTTTCCCCCAAATTCTGCTGCCCCCCCCCAATTACCTAAAATTCCTTCTTATTTCCAAACGAAGGAAATCTTTGCAGAAATTAATCCTTTTCTTTATTTGGAACAAGCGCTGGTGATGGTTACATCGTTACATCGTTACATGTTTTACAACAGAGAATGAACTCAAAGCAAACGGGAAATAAAGAGGGAAACAAATTCGAAGCAGTCGCGTCTCTAAGAAACTTTGGGTTTAGAGACATAAAGCCGGCCGTAATCCCCGGATTCTCACTCGGATTTGGGGTGAAATATATGGTTTTGGTTGATTTTTGATTGTTTGTTTCGTCTTTACAGCCTGCGAGTCCCTGCTGCAGACGGACAGCCTGACCTGCAGACCTTGTAAGTAACGAGAGCGTCCGCAAAACCCGTCTCCGAGCGCCAGAACCGGCAGCCGCTAACCTGCCTTTCTCTTTCTCAACCGGCAGCCGCTAACCAGCCTTTCGCTCTCTCTTAACCGGCAGCCGCTAACCTGCCTTTCTCTCTCTCGTAACCGGCAGCCGCTAACCTGCCTTTCGCTCTCTCTTAACCGGCAGCCGATAACCTGCCTTTCTCTCTCTCGTAACCGGCAGCCGCTAACCATCCTTTCTCTCCCTCTTAACCGGCAGCCGATAACCTGCCTTTCTCTCTCTCGTAACCGGCAGCCGCTAACCATCCTTTCTCTCTCTAACCGGCAGCCGATAACCTGCCTTTCTCTCTCTCTTAACCGGCAGCCGATAACCAGCCTTTCTCTCTCTCTTAACCGGCAGCCGATAACCAGCCTTTCTCTCTCTCTCTTAACCGGCAGCCGCTAACCAGCCTTTCTCTCTCTCTTAACCGGCAGCCGCTAACCAGCCTTTTTCTCTCTCTTAACCGGCAGCCGCTAACCTGCTTTTCTCTCTCTCCGCACAGACTGGAGGCCGAAGAACCTGACTGTGAGCCAGCAGGGGGTCAGCATGCAGGTGACCTTTGACCAGGCGCCGCACGCGTTCGGTTTCAGGTCCTACTACGTGAATTATAAGCTGAAACACGAAGCCTCGTTCAGGCAGAAGATCTGCAGACAGGTACGAAGAGCCGCTTGCCCCGCTTGCATCGAACGCTCCGTTATCTGCTGACGGGCCGGCGTCTCGTGTTCATAAAGCTTGGCCGGATAAAGTTGATGAGAACTATGTTATTGGTTTCAGGGGGACCTTTGCTTTCTCCGATCCGTCTGTAAGACGTTTGGGCATCGGAGGCAGTCGGCCCAGCGATAGAAAACGAGCTTTTATCGAAGCCGAGACTCGTTTTGTCTTAATGGGCTTCGGGGAGTTAAATACCCGCGACCCCGACCCCGACCGTTCGATACGGGCTTCCCGCTCTGCGTTTAGTGAAGACGTTTCTCTTCTTATTGGTGGTTTACGTGGCCTCCGGGTTTTGGTGTTCCGCAGGTGCTGAATACGGATTACTCAAACTGTTTGCTGCAGAACGTGGCGCCCGGGGATTACGTGATCGAGGTAAGAATCTCTTATTTTAAGTTTGCTTTGGAATTTCCGGGTTTTCTAAGGACGGGTTAAGCTTGGAGTGTAGATGACCAGAAGGTTCCGGATGCTTCTGATCGGCAAACTCCCTGTAAAGAGATTCTGCACGCGTTACCTTCCTCGATTCTCTTGTTCTGGAAGAGAAGACGAGATCTAGAGCAGTCTAAACGGGATCTACATTCTACTCCATTGGCCGATGTAGACGCCATTCCCGGGCCAAGGACCCGGTTACTTAGACAAAGGAGACCAGACGCCGGCAGCTGAGGAGGGGGTCAGACAGTCAGACGCTTTTAACGCTCTTTGCACCCGAAACACACATAACGGTCTCTTTGGTTCTCCTTCCCTCGCAGGTCATGGACGACACGAACACAACGAGAAAATCCATGCTCTACTCATTAAAACCAGGCAAGTGGCTCTCCTCCTCCGACGCGCGGCGCATGGGCAGCGGTCGCTGGGACACGATGTTTCAATCTGTCGCTCTCGCCGCACTCTCGCTTGTTGTGGTGCGGCTGTTGTGTGTTGTCTGTCTGGGAATTAACTCGCCGCGCAGACGAGAAACAGACGGATCTGGAGCAAACACTCATAGAAGAATCCAAAAACGTTGTTCCAATTTCTCTGAAGCAGAAACTTCTGGGTGATTTCTAGTGAATTATTTTGCTTTGAGGGACTTCGTGATTTGGGTCGTTAATGGAATTTGGATGATTTATTTCCTGAATGACCTTCTTCATGACCCCATAATTCCATGGTTTTTGGGGAAGCATGATAAAGAAATTCCATCTGAGCCTAGTTGTGTAACATTGCGTGTCTTTCTGGATATCAGACTGGTTGTGTAACATTGTGTCCCAGTCTCATACTGGTTGTGTAACATTGTGTCCCAGTATCCAACCAGTTGATGTGCGTTGTGTCCGAGTCTCATACCGATTGTGTAACATTGTGTCCCAGTCTCATGCTGGTTGTGTAACATTGTGTCCCAGTCTCATACCGGTTGTGTAACATTGTGTCCCAGTCTCATGCTGGTTGTGTAACATTGTGTCCCAGTCTCATGCTGGTTGTGTAACATTGTGTCCCAGTCTCATACCGGTTGTGTAACACCGCTTCTCCTCCTTTCAGTCCATTCTCCGTGGGCCGGTCCTATAAGAGCCATCGCCATAACCGTTCCGTTGGTCATCATATCGGCGTTCGCCACGCTGTTTACCGTCATGTGCCGGAAGAAACAACAAGGTATCTGAACCCGAAACTGACTCTAAAAATGTTTAATAACGCGTTTTACACTCAGATGAGTCATGACTGGAACATTTCTAATGACCTCTTCTCCATCGCTTTTAGATGTATTGCTTTATACTCCGCCTTAACGCGTTGGGGTTAATTTCCAGAGAAATGGTGACATCCACACCCCAGGAGTGCTGGTTTTTTTTTAACTTGTATCGTTTCCTTCCTTCCCAGAAAATATCTACTCGCACCTGGATGAGGAGAGCTCCGAGTCGTCTACGTACGCGGGAAGTCTCCACGTGGAGAAACCCCGGCCGCATCCAAAGGTCCTCCTCTGTTATTCCAACAAAGACTGCCAGAAACACGTTAACGTCATCCAGTGCTTCGCGTACTTTCTGCAGGACTTCTGCGGCTGTGAAGTGAGTGGCCGTTTCTTCTGGGTGTTTTAAAATGATTCATTTTATTATATTTTTATTGTTTTATATAGCGCCGTCATATTCCGCAGCGCTGTACAAAAGGATGTGAAATTCAGCCAGGATTTCTTTGATGAAATTGTGACAAAACTTATTCCAAGACTCCGTCGTTTTTAGACCCATTTTGTATATTAAGGGTAAAAATAGAAATATAGAGAGTTTTGTTGTTTCTGCGGACGCTTAAGTTTTGGAAATGGACTCGTAAGACAAGAGCGCCCTCTAGTGTTTTCTTGGGGTACTTCCTATTTACCCATTCAGTGGTAATTAACCTGGACCAAGGACCTCAGAGGTCTCCTGTTTATGAATTACACAAAGTCTTTTTGAAATGAGTCGTAAGTCGAATTCTTTTTTTTTTTTTTAATTTTTTTCCAGGTTTCTCTGGATTTGTGGGAAAACTTGAAGATCTGTAAAGAAGGGCAGAAGGAATGGCTGAAGCAGAAGCTGAAGGAGGTCCAGTACGTGATAATCGTGTGCTCCAAAGGGATGAAATACTTTGTGGAAAAGAAGAAGAAGAAGCATAAAGGACGGAGCTCCGAGGCCGGCGCGGGAGAGCTTTTCGTAACCGCCATGTCTCTGATCGCCGAAAAACTGACCGACGACGAGGGGAGTTCAGACAACCTCTCCAAATTCATCACCGTGTACTTTGATTACTCCAGCGAGAACGACATTCCCACCGTCCTGGAGCCCACCAGGAAATACAAGCTGATGGACCACCTGCCCCAGCTCTACTACCACTTATACTCCAAGGAACTGGGTGTTCACGACCCCGATCAATACCCGACAAACATCAGCAAGAGGAACTACTTCCGGAGCAAAGCCGGCCGCGCGCTCTACGTCGCCATCTGCAACATGCACCAGTACATCGACCAGGAGCCCGATTGGTTCGAGAAGCAGCACGCCCCGTCCGTGTCCCCGACCCTCAATAACCAGGAGCCGCTGATGGAAAAGTTTGACTCCGGATTGGTTCTAAACGACGTGGCTGGGAAGGCGCTGACCGAGGCCGACCTCGCCATCAGAGCGGAAGTGGTGGCCTCCGTGGACTGTCGCCCTGCCCAGGACTCGGCAGCGGCCGACGTGGCAGAGGACTCCGAAGCCCAAGACTCGTTCGCCGGGAGCTGCTCGCTCCGACCCGTCTTGCATTCGGTGAAGGCCGTCGGTCAGGCTGAAATGCCACGGGATTCCGGGATATATGACTTTTCCGTTCCTTCGTCAGAACTGTCGTTGCCTTTAATGGAGGGGCTTTCTGCTGACCACGTGGAGACCTGTTCGATCGCAGAAAGCGTTTCTTCGTCATCGGGACTAGGTAACGTAATATACGATGCAGGTCCTGCTATATGTGGCATGGCCGGCCCTTTAAAGATATATGGCCAATATAGAGAAAATAGACAGCCGTGTGCGTTCCGGAGTGTCCTCATCTGTCACTTGGGCTGGGCGGCTCTTCCATGTGTCTTCCACTCATTATGTATAATGCACGTGATTCACCTGGTTGTTCTCTGGTATTCAGGGGGTTAAATCGTCAATCAACCTGACCTTGATATATTCTTTGTTTCTCTCCAGGCGAAGAAGAGCCCTCGATCCCCAAATCTGTCATCTACGGAGTGTGCAAAGCAGAACTTCATTGCCACCCCGACGAGCTGCCGGCCGTCGCACCCTTGTAGCTTTTCTTTTTTTACTCCACTGGTTAACCTTTTCTCCTCCGGAGGGGCAGAGAAGACGTTCGAATGCATTGCCACTTTAACAGGTTTTGTGATTAATCAGCAAGTCGCCGCGGAACCTGGAGCTACTTGAATAACGAGACAAAAACTGCCATTTTCAGCCAGATGCTTTTGTATTTTTCCATCACTTCTGTTAATAGGAACTGACGGGGAAAGGAGAGCTTAATGCAGCGCGGCCGTAGACCGTCACCGTGGCTCTGAAAGAGGTTCCGCAGCAGCTGAGGCCAGTCTGTGAGCGTCCTGAATGATTTCCGTAGAGAACGTCCAGGATTTAGACGCAGTAGAAGTGAGAGCCTATTGACGGCTTGGTATATGTACTTATAATATATAGAACCCCCCCGGACATTTAACGACACGTTTTCTGCCATCGCAGCCGTTCGTTTACCGACGTTTGTGCCTTTATCACCGAATTAGTAATTACAGCACAACTTAAATCTACGCGTCCTGACCACGCACAGCAAAATGCCACAATACTAACCAAATCTCATGATCCGCACGGCACGTGGCGTCAGGCGGGCAACGGGGCGACTCGCAGCAAATCCTCTCCTCCTGCTCCAGACCAGAAGACTATCTGACGCCGGGGAAGACGCTCATCGCTGACGTTCGACACGATGATGACGTCTGCAGGGATTCTTATATCTCTACATAATCTGTCGCATTAATTTTAACTCCTGCAGAACCATAGTGCCCCCACTCGGGGTATTTTTAATGCCCCCAAACTATCCATTTCTACACAAGAGAAAACTATAGGACCGATTGTTCATTGAATGGATTCCGCTGATGGATCCTTCGAGTGGCGGGGTGGAATAGCGCCACCCCATGGCACCCAGACAGTGAAACCTGGAAGCAGATACTATATTACATTCAGGTTTTATGCCGATGCAGTGTGGCGCGGATCCACATTGTGGCTGCGCGCCAAAGGACCTGACCAGCCACTCAAATTGGGTGAATACGGGGCGCTGTCAGCCAGTAGCCCAATAAGCATTAACCGGGTGGGCTGTCCAGGCGTCTTTACAAGCCATGCTTCAACCCCCCCCCCCTCCAGTTACAGCATGTCTGACCCTTTAGATGCCATCTCGGAAGATGTGATTCTGATTGTAAGATTCCTGTTTTCGTAATGAGATTCCAGCCAATGGTGACTAAAAACCTGGCTTTAGGAGCCCCCTACAGAGGCTGAGAATTCATCGCGAGAAGATAGAATAATCCCAGAAACTGCCACAATGTAACAACAATCATTGTAAGGAAGTCACTGCTGCCCTCTGCTGCCCACCCCAGGAAGTGCAGCCAGAATCTTCGGTTCCGAGACGCGGAGTCTGAGACGCTCCAGAACCCGCCGGCGGTTCTGTAAACGGACAACTTTAAATTCCTCCACTAATCCTCGATTCTATTGAAATGACCAAAATCCACTTTATGCCAAACGATATCGTTTACATTTTTGAGTGAAATAAATTAAAATGTAATATTTGGGCTTTTTTAAAAAAACAAAACAAAAACAAATTTCTTGCAGAAAAAAATGGTGCAAAACTTTAGAACAGCCATAAAAAAGTAGATTTTTTGTATATTTTTTAAGACATGTTTGTAAATATTGTAGTTTGGCTGTAGGGAGACGTTTATTTTTTAAATACTTTGTATCAGCGTACTGTTTTATGGTACCTTTTTATTGTCCAACGAATAAAAAAAACAACTTTTCTTAATTTGTTCGTAGAGATGATTTTTTAATGGAAATTTAGTAAAAACATTCTAAAAAAAAAAAAGTAAAAAGTCGAATTTTATGCAAATCTTGACCTATCAGCCTTTTAAATGAAATAATTACTTTATGAGAATTGTGTCCATCTAACCCCCCCCGAGACAAACATCCCGAGTTCAAATGAAGCACTCGGCCCACCGATAGCTGAGAGCGAATGCTGATTGGTCGATGCCGTAGCACTCACTTAAAAACTGCTGAGAAACTCGATACCGGCCACAGGTAGACGTTTGTAAATATTATTTTATATTATTTTATATTATTTGAGTATTTTTAATATTTTTATATTTCCTATTTTTAAATATTTTTCAGCTTTTTTTGGGGGGGGTCCCTACATAGAAAAGACCCCCCCCCCTGGCGCACACAACCACCCCCCCGCGCACACAACTGAAGTTCTCGTGGAAGCCGAAGCCGAGGCCGGTGGCAGCCCGTGGCAGAGCCAGCATTATCTCATCGATCCTCTGCCCTGAGCCAATCAGCAGCAATCACAAACTTAACAACGGGGGGGGGGACTTTATGGGGAGGAATAATCCTGAGACACTTTTGTAGAACTTGATGCCGGATTCAGAGCACCGGGGGGGGGGGGTGAAATGCGTCGGTGGCGCTGCGGTAATTAAAGGGTTTAATAGTCCTAGCGGTTCGGGTACAGAGTGGATCCGCTTTCCTGGGGATTCATTGTCGGGACAGAAATAGCCGCGCAGCGCCGGGTACAATGCTCTCGGGGCAGCTGCCGCGGGGATTTGGCCGGCTATTCTGCGCATCGTGTTGGAATTAAATTTTGCCCGTATGGGGGGGCGGGGGGCAGATTCATGTCGTGTACGAGCCGAAATATGAGCCGTTCCTGCAACAGGTTCAGCCGTTAAATGGGGCGGAAAAACATTCTACCAGATCGACCCCAGAATCTGAATATCAGGAGACCGCGGGGGGGGGCGAGGAGCAGCGCCAGCAGTTACCCCGACCAGTCTGCCCTTTCCAGTCCCTCCTTACTTACTGCTCATCCAAAGTTTTCTGGAGTTACTTTATTGTGTCTGCCCGGGCCACCTCCACTGGAGGTCTATTCTAGGTATCTAGCACCCTTCCTGGTAAAAGTCACAAAAAAGTACCACAGAAAGGATCCCGTGAAAGGAGGAAGGCGCTGACGGGATCCGGAACGCGGGAAAAACGCAAAATACCGAACTTTTGACCGGTTTATTCTGCTTTTTGGTTTCCATTAACCCTTTCAGGGCTGCCAATGGCACAGCCGCCTAGACCTGAAGGGGTTAAGGGTGCGACGCCAGCTGCTGCCTCCAGTAATGACTGCAAATGGGGGGTAACAGCTGTCACAGAATTCACTGATATCGATGTCACACGGGGGTCACGGACTGGCCCCCGGCTGTCCCCTGCCCTGGGGAGAGGTATTAGGGTGCAGCTCTGAGCCCCGCTTGATGCTCAGCTCCCCCTGATGCCTCCTGTATCCAGGGCTTTATAAGAGTTATAGATCCTGGTGGGGGCATTTAGGGTATTATTTGGGGTATTACTGAGGCCTGTGTGAGGAGTAAATTCCCTGTGAGGGAAGTTGGGGTGTAAGGAGGGGGTTTGGGGTATAAGGGGGAGGGAGATTGGGGTGTAAGGAGGGGGTTTGGGGTATAAGGGGGAGGGAAGTTGGGGTGTAAGGAGGGGGTTTGGGGTATAAGGGGGAGAGGAGGCAGGCGTGTAAGGTGCGGACAGAGGCTGGAGGGAGGAGTTTGGGGCAGGAGGAGGAGGCTCGGGCGGGGTTTGCTGTTCAAACCGGGACAGAGCATTCGGTGCCAGCTGCAGCTTCACACCGGGAATTGCCCCTGACAGCTCTGCCGCAACTACCTGCTCTGCCGCAACTACCCTCTCTATACCCCCCCCCCCCGTACATCATCTCCCGGCAGGACATACAGTGACCCCCCAGAGAAGGGTCCCCCCCGCGGAGTCACATGCAGACAGGGAACGAGGAGCCCGCGAACGGACGGTGAGTCTGAGGGGATTCTCCTCACGGGAGTGAAAGGTGTTCCTGCGGAAAGGTGCTGCCTCCAGGTGGGGGTCTGTGTGGTAATGAGGGGGGTCTTTGCTGTATGTTTGGGGGGTTATTATAAATAATTTTACCCCCCACCTGCACACTAAGAGACCCCTGAGGGTCATAGGAGCTGCAGTTTAACAAGTAGTAGTAGATACCCTGACTCCCTGTAGCGTAAGGTAGAGAAACCTGGCCCAAGGAGCTTGCAATCCTCCTCACCCCCTTTTTTAGCGTAAATTATGGTGTGTGTGTGTATATATTATTACAACCCATTATTAACTTTCTCACCCAAAATGTTGCCTGTAAAATAAGCGGGGGGGTCTCGGTCCGCAGGGGCCGTTTCCGTGGATAGACGGTGCCGGATCGGGAATATTATAATTATTATTATTATTATTATTATTATTACTAAATAGATGTTTTTGTGATTATATGAAGTTAGTTTTTATGGTGTAATAATCATGGTTATGGGAAGCGGTCGGGAAGGAGACGGCGGGTTTATACGGAGAAGGACGAGCTGTTAATAAAGGGGTAATTATGTGTCCTGTGAGGTGTTATTTGGGGCAGCAGCCTCCCCATCAGCGTGATATAAAGCCAAGGGCCCCTCTCCTACCATTGGGGGGCCAATCATGATAATTAGAGATTATCGCTCTACCCCGGCACTCCTGAGAGGATAAAATCCCCTCACAGCATTAGCCCCTACCACTTCTGCTGGGAGGTTGTTCCACTTATCTCCCACCTCAGCGAAGAAATGCTTCTTATATCACGTCTGAGCCTCTGGGATCTTGTGGGCTCTCTGTCCTGTTGACCTGATACCATCAGCATCCTGTACGATTTAATTACCCCTGCCGGACGGGCCTCGGGGCAGAGGTGGTATTTCTTCTTACCCCGAGGTTCAGCAGAACATCGCAGTCTAAACTTGACTAAACTGTCTAATGTTTCTTACCGGTTCAGAGACATGACTCGGCAGGCCCCCCATTAAATCTCCCCAGCGAGTTTCGCCGCTTTTTTCCCACCCATCCTCGTCTTCTGCCGCAAATCTTCGGTGGGAAATTTCCTCCATTAACCCTGCGGCGACCAGAATATCGGGGAATCCCACGCAGTATTTATCGCTTCAATCCGCATATGAGATCCCTGCATATAAACTGGTACATTAGCCTCCCAGCAGAGGTGGTAGAGGGTAGTACAGTGAGGGGTATTAAACATGCATGGGATAGACATACGGCGCCTGAATCTAAGATGAGACCAACGACTGATTAAGGTCGTTGGTCTCATCTTATCCTGCTGTCTTTACAGCAGGATAAACGGGCGACTAGACGGGGGGCCGAATGGGGCCGATCTGCTGGCAGCTATTCCCCCCGAAGTAACGAGATGGATTCCATGGAATAAAAGGCCGATCGGCTGCAATAAACCCAGAAAGAGACCCGGAGACGCCGCTTCTGCTCTGTGTGCAGCAAAAACGGGTTTCATCTACTTAATGTGCAAACGGTGCCAACGATAACCCCACCACGGGGCCGTAGAGGATATCCTTCCTTGAAAACAGGTGTGTTGATAAGATTATCGATTTCTGACCTTCAGCGATTGACTCGATATCTCGGGGGGGGGGGTCGGCTGATGTTTATATGATTAACGTCCGAGGTGGACGAGGCAGCCATGAATAACCCCCGTGATACATCGTAACGACTCCCCACGTCTGTCACTTGAAGGTTCTATTTATTTGGTTATTTATCGCGGGGCCGAGTGAAATAAAACCACGAGGAACGATTCGTCCGGCGAGAGACTGAGCGGCGAGAGGAGATCCGGATAACGCTGAGCAGACGGTGACGGCGTTGGAGTTAACAAAAGTGAAGGAGAATGGAGAGTATTCTGGAGGACTTGGTTTGGTTCCGGAGGACTTGGTTTGGTTCCGGAGGACTTGGTTTGGTTCCGGAGGACTTGGTTTGGTTCCGGAGGACTTGGTTTGGTTCTGGAGGACTTGGTTTGGTTCTGGAGGACTTGGTTTGGTTCTGGAGGACTTGGTTTGGTTCCGGAGGACTTGGTTTGGTTCTGGAGGACTTGGTTCTGGAGGACTTGGTTCGGTTCTGGAGGACTTGGACTTGGTTCTGGAGGAAGGGACTCCATCAGGCCCGTGGCGGCAGCCCCAACATGGTGAATCATGGAGTTATTATTAATGCACAGGGCAGGTCTGACCGGACCCGCGAGTTCTCGCTAATTGCAGAGCTGTTCTGGCGAGTAAACGTGCAATTAAACAGCGGAGATTCTGCGATGATTCGTAACGCGGGCGGCAGACATATTAATGCAGGAATTTTCACTGCAAAGTCATTAACCCTTCGGCTTCCAGCATCCGCTCCCTGCCGAGTAACCGCACTTTGAATTTGGTGACAATGTCCGTTATGTAAACTGCCGTGCCGGCGGTCACCGATTCAGGCAGTTCCGTGGCGGTTATTCCATGGCTGTTGATGGATAATATATATAATCGGTGTAAAGGTGTTTGGGCGCCCCCTGTCTGTCGTGGCAGAAATGGCCGTAGACATCGTCTCTGCAAACATTCTCCCTAAAGACCGGTTTCAGCCTCTCCGCCGTCTTGTTGCCGAGCCGGTGAGATGACGCCAGCGATAAGGACCCGACATTCACAGAGAAAGTTTAGGAGATGTAAAGACACAGGGTCTCATTGGCACACGCGTGTAATTATAACATGTGTATGGGCACATGACGCGTGACTGACACCAAATCATAGAGGTGTTTGTGCTGAATGAGGCTGAGTGAGTGTTTGGCCGGCGAGGAGGCAGCGAATCCGAGGAATGTGAGCCGGAGGGACCTGTCCGGCCGCATTTAATCAATAATCGCAATCCGAATGTTTCTTCCCCCAAAAGCTGAAAGCGAGTCCTGACGTTTCTTGGTATATTTATTGCTGTGATAAAGGGTTAAAGAATCCTCCCAGATTCCTAATTTCCTCAATAACTTTAACCTGAAAATGACTTTAACGTTAGGCGTCCTGTCAGCGGGTGACTAACGAACGTCATGGAGACACATGAATGGCGCCCGGCTGATGACCGTAACGGATTTAAAGGGATTTAGCTTGTCATTGAAATCTCCCCCGAGCTGCGGGGATCGCGCCCCAGGTTCTCGTGGGGTTTGGTTACTGATACTACGAGCCCGGCCCCAGAACGTTCTACGGCCGCCATCTTTTAATTTTAAGTGTTTAGCTGCTGAAGAACATTTAGAGAGTTAAATTTTCTTCTCGGGTTTCTGGACCCCGCTGGGATCATATATAAGACTCCTAGATGACTTCTTTGCTACCAGTATGTTATGGTTGATATTCCTGCTTGAATGCAGGTGACTCAAGTGTTTTTGTCTTTAAATAATGACAAGTCAATGACAGATTCCTTTAGTATTTTTGAGGATTTCAAACATTTTGTGAGTTCCTACATTTGCTGCGCATGATATACGGGGAATTTAAACGGTTATACATAAAGTGCTAAATGTGGAGCAGTTCTGGCAGAAAGAGCTGCTGCAGACTACGACTCTCATGATGTCCAGCCAGCGTGTGGCATTTAGAGGGTGTGATGCGTCTTGCATTAGATGCTCTCAGTAATATTGATTCATGAATGGTTATGGGATCCTTGGCTTTTTAACCCGGTAAAATAAGACGGGTTTATTATGGATGCGTTTCGCTGGGGAGATAAGATTTCCGAACTCGAGTTGTGACAACTGGAAACACAAAACACACGTAAGCAACCCGTGGCCCGCCGGACAGGGAGCGAGCGTTTATTCTAATGCTGCGGTTCTGGTGGGCATCACAGATCGCCGGGAGCCGTTTATTTACGGCGCGGGTTTGCAGAGTCGGGGGAAGCGCCTCGTGTGTTAAATCTGCCCTTCCAAGAATCTTTCCTGCATACCCTGGCCGGGGCCGCTGCGGACGCTGATCTCATTACAGGCTCCAGTCACCCCAGTCATGCCAGCTAGTGGGGCAAGTTAATTTATAATCTCCCATGGAGCCTGGTAACCGTGGAAACAAGTGTTTATTCCCCAAACAGGTAGAGGGGGGGCGGTAACGACAAACGAATTCTAATAGCTTATTAACCTCTTCTGTGTCGGAAAAAGACATTTCAGGCCAAACTTTGCGTACCCCCAACTTTGCCCCTCGATTCCCACTGAACACTCAGCTGAGTAACTGGTGAGCCATTCGGCTGGCCCAGTGGATTCATAGTCCGTTTAAAGGTTCAGTTCCACTCTGGAACTTCTCTCCAGCAGGTTAGGAACAAACTTTCTTCTGAAACTTTAATTTCATAAAAACACTTTTTTTTGTTTTTTTTTTTTGTTTAGAAAACCTTTTTAGTTTCTATGGCAGCAGCCAATCCGTGTCTGCTTTTCTTTTGCATCACATGACCGTTAAGTGTTCCTGGCAAACAAATATGATCGTGACAACATTTTACATGAATAAGTGTTATTTCATTCAAGGATTTGGTAAATTTACAGCATTAAAAATTACAATTTTGTTAATTCGTACAAATGTCCAAAAAAAGGAGAGACCTCCAACGATACACAAAAAAAGGAAGGAAAAAGCTCAGAATCTTCATGAGAGAGATGTTTCTGGTCCAGGTTCACAAGGATATCAGGAAAGATGTTTCTAATGCTGCGTTTAGTTACACGCGTTCTATTCGTGTTCTATTCGTGTTAACTCCGACCGCTGTGTCACCGGGATGATGTAACCCGCGTCACATTTCTCACTCTGAATTAGCAAAGAAAATAAGATCGTCCGTTCCGATCTAACCTGCCTTTAGGGTTTTTAAGATATATTTTTTTTAATGGCGTTTCCTTATTTCTTAAATAAGTTCAAGACGGGGCCGTGTGCTGTCTGCAGGCAGGTGTGCGGATCGAGTTCACATGTAACCGATAATGTATATATTCATGGGATCGGGTTTTAGGGAGCGTATAGCTGTGATCGGGACAGGTGCCGGGATGTAATTACATCGTTATTAGAAAAGGTTTTCACAGAGTTTTCCTTAAAGCTGCTTCTGCTCCTCGAGGTTTGAGGTCCCGGTCCCCATCCACGCGGCACGGCGGGGTCTGTATCATTCGCAGCGCGTCGGCAAAACCATGACTTCCCTTTTTGGTTATTGTAACCGGCTGCTCGCGGGATTCCCTCCTCCACCAATCATACGGCCTGGTTCCTTGGAACATAAAAGGAGCAGAATTTACATGTTACACAATGTCTACAATGTAGCTATTATTATTATTATTATTATTATTACATATAATTATATTCCATATTGTTGTTGTTATTATTATATAACAGATACATTCTGCAACACCTCACGACCAGAGTCATACATAGTAGCAAGGGGCGGTTTGGGGATTCTTCTCTCAAGAGCTTACCATCTAATGTGCTGGCATCTCAGTGGATGCTGCACACAGTAACAATGTATTTATTGGCATCTTTGTATTTGGTTTGATCCACTTCGCAGAATGACTCCCGTTTTGGGCATTAACCCCTTCTTTTCAGTAACGCAGACTGCTCTGGGTATTGCCGTCCTTAAGAAGAAGATTTAAAACTAATATCCCAAAAAGGGGTATCTGGATCTCTGCGGGTAAATCTTTCCTGTACCCGGCGCAATAAGCGAGAAGTTTCATTCTCTGCCGCAGAACCTTCAGTATTTTGTTTTTCTAGGAAGTCAACAGATCTTTAGCCTGAAGGAAAATCTTATGTTGCTTCCATGTTCTTTCTCCCTGTAAAACAAACTAATCCCACAAATCAGCAGATCCGAGCGCGGTCGGATTAAATGCTTGTTTGAACAAGCAGAGAGAGGCGAGCGCGTCTCGGAACAGTACTTAATATTCTGTGTATTATTATTATTAAATTATATATTCTGTGAATTAATAAATTTGTTTATATTAATATCAATACACATATCTTGTGAATTAATATTAAATATATTCTGTGAATTAATAATATTAAATATATTATTCTGTGTATTTATATTAAATAATATATCATTATTCTGTGTATTAATAGTAAATAATATAATAATTTGTGTTTCCTTGGAATAGGCATACAAAGTATTAGCATTCCAGCTTCCTTTAGCTACAGCTCTGTATACTATATCTGGCTGAGAGTAATAGGAGCTGAGCCTGAAACAATGGTAGCAAAATGATTCTCATGCATTTTCCATCGTGGCGGTTTGAACCCCAAAGCATATTACGGTGCGGCACGTGAATTAACTCTTTCATGCATGAATGGTTTGCAGAGCTTGTCTCTGGGTTTTTCTCTTTTCTGCCAAAACCTTTTCCCTGAAAGGATCTATTAAATCTAGCGATGAATGACGCATTGTTTTCTTGGGATGACTTCGCAGCACAGCCTAGGTGAGTCATGCTAACACTATCTCTGGAACACGGAAATATCGGCTCTCGCAGCTCTATTTACTTGCACAGGGTGGTAGGAGTTGCAGTTTGGGGTAGATAGGGATTGACCAAACATTGCTACAGCATAGGGCCCTGATATGGCTCACTGTCAAGTAGAGCGGCTGCACTCAGCAGCTGCAGTGCCGGGTTTCGCCAGGAGGTGGCGCAGCACCTCAGGCCAGATACTACAGATACGTTAACAGTAATGTAATGTGTAAATGAAGCAAGTGTCATGTATGTAACGTGTAAATGAAGCAAGTTTGTGTGCGGGATGACTATACACTTACACGCAGTCTGGCTCATCACAGGTTTAGCTGGAAATCGATTCCGTCTTTCTTTAATAACTTGAAACACATTTTATAAGAATAATTCGTAAAAAAGATGGCGGATTATGTGAAATAATTTAAAAAAAATGTAAAAAGTTAAAACCACTTTTCCATATGTTTGTGGTCTAATCGTGTTTTAAGCTTCATTTATTTAAGGTCAAACTGCCCCCCTTGCCCATTTCCGCGTGTAGACTCCTTACTTATTTTCGGAGCTGTGTGGCAGGTGGGCTGCTTTTGGGGTCTAACGGATGAGCCGTTACTGATTCTGCACAGAGCAGCTGCGCGGCGCAGACACATGATCTGATCTTGCTCCCGGGGCGAATAGTTTACATCCGGCTCACATTTCCCACGCGTTTTGTAAACTTTTATATATCTTACTGAGCAAAATGTATCCGCTGCTCCTGCTAACTTCACGTCATCTGTCCAATAATATCTCCTGCTAAAACTGCCCCATTTAACCCCTTCCTTCCCAAAGACTTTCAGCCTTTTCAAAATCTATTTAGTCTTGGCCTCGTGTGGGATGACCGTACCCAGACCCACAAATGCTTTTATTTCCTCTGTGTGTTAAACTCTATTATGTGAAAAATGGTGGGGTGGAAAAACAAGACAAGGCCCTTTCCTGACAGAGCGTTGATACAGTGGAGAAGATGGAGGTGGGTGAATAACAAAGCTTTTATTGATGGAGACTTTGTCGTAAGTCGTAGAGACGGTAGCGGAAGCCCCTCGCCCGGCACGGTGGGGACAAATGAACTCTGTTTCAGTTGAGCGGCTTATTGGCCCAGCTGTGCAGCCCACCCTGACCCCGGACTGTGAGATTAGCGGGACTTTATTGGGTCCGATGTCATTGTTTTGTCAACTTCTCCCCGTTGATATCCCGGCCCCAGCGAGCAGCGCATGAGCTCACTCCGTAAACAAACCCCATACAGACCCGTATCCATGACGACGGACAATCGCATTACGAAATTATAATTGTCGATAAGGGAAGCAGAGGCTCGGCCTCCAGATTATCAGGAGGGGCCCGGGTTTTAAATCATTGCCCTTTAAATGTTTAGGGAACGTGTACCAATTTTCACAAATATTTAAACAACCGATATTCTGCCAAGCGTAAAGGTACTGATTTAACCCTTTGAGTTTGGAGATGAAATCTGAATTGTGAAGCACATCAAGATTTTAATATTTTCAATTACAATCGTCAAATAGCTGAATACTAATTAAAAATGTTTTCTAGATTGTAAACTCCTTGTGTTTCTGTAAATTGCTATTCGATGCACTACTTGTTATGTCCTGGTTGGCCGTTGTACAGCGCTGCAGAGTATGATGGTGCTATATAAATCACCAAATATTAGTGTAGACCCCTTGAATACATGAATTGTTTTAAGCGCTGCGTACATTGTCGGTGCTATATAAATAAAAGATAATAATAATATAGTCTTGGTAATTGTCATAACCCCAAGTAACCAGGAGGTGGCGCTCTTTCCATAGTATACATTTACTCTTTAATGTCATACCGTATACCCGTAGTTAAGGTCAGTTAAATGTCTGCATCAATACCAATAAATATTAATAGAACAAAATGTAGCAACAAAAATAAACCGTATAAAACGAGCCGGTCCGTCGCACGCAGCCAATCGCGGATAAACACCTTATTTCAGCTCTAAGTCTGTCCGGATCTTTAAGAAGCGGAGTTGGCGCGACGTTTAATAAATGCAGACAGTGTTTGGTCTCGCTTGTCGAAACATAAATATTAAACACTTTTTTTTCTCTTAAAATTCTTTTTTTAACAGAAAAAATGGGGAGGAAATAATCCTTTTTAAAAGCCATTTAACATGAGCCAGACATCCCTGTTTATGATATATTTGTACAGTTTGCAGCAGAATGCAAGGGGGGGGGTTCCAGGTCACAGTCTTTGGGGGCCCAGTTAACCATTTAAGTGCCATAATATTAAATATGGGCCAGTGATTAACGGTGTGAACCGATTTATTGGAACTTGGTGCAGGTTCAAAATACATGATTTACCCCAATGCTGCAACAATTTTATCAATACTCTTTTTATTGGATAAAACACAAAGTGCCGCTCCCTGTCTGACAGCTACACTTGTTTTCAAGGTTGTCTTATACTCCAGGTCAAGGAGTCGGGCCTTCTTCTATTCACTGAATGGTACTTTGGGTCGCAAGAAAAGAACCCAAGTTCAAACCCAAAGGAATTGGGTGATAAATCTGCGATCTGCGTCGGGTGTTTCAGACGGACCCCGAGCTCTGGCCGGAATATCCCGAAGATGTAATGTGAGAGACGATCCAGCTGAAAGAGCGCTGAGCCCCCAAACACTCCGCACACCCCGACACTGGCTTGGAGATAATAGGGAGAGCCAGAGACGCCCGCCGTGTGACCGATACGTCTTCTCTAAGGAAAGAATGCTGTAATTGTGGCAAATGTTTGCGGCTGGATAACGGTGTCAAAGCGAAGGAAATCTGTTCCGGAGTCTTTCCTATTTGTCAACTTTCTGCTTCTTCCTTGAGAATCCAAAATCTGCTTGTGGGGAAAAAATAAACTCGTCTCTGCCGGCGGCAGAAATATCCGGCTCGGTAAAACTGGCTGCGATATATTTTTCTCGAAATATGATGATCAGATGTGGAAAACATTTAGTGTTTCAGCCGGAATCGGCATTATATTACGGGGCCAAAAATACAAAATTTTGCAATTTTTTTTAAAAACTTGTGTTTTTATTTTCCTTCAGCGAGACGTTTGAGACGAGCGGCAGAACGAATGGGATTAAAGGAGCGCCATGCGTTGCCGCGTACGTCGGATAATAACGTCCCGCGCTCTGAATTCTCAGACCCGAGCAGCTCCGCAACCTCAACAATAATAGAAACAACGGCTTTGAACTTGAAAAGTGTTCAGAATTCCGAAGGTTCCGGATGCCGCCACAATCTCTCCGCGATTCACACCGCTCTATTGCAGCAGCCGATTGGGCCGGAAACGTGAGGCACATCTTCCCGAGTTTATGATAAATGAGAAGTCTGCGGAGTCTTTAATAACTTCTGAATGTATCGACGTCCGGCTGCTACATTCTGCGGATACCCGGCGGCGACACGTTAGTAACAAGTATCCACCGGAGGGAATATTAAGACGCTCGGGACAGATATCCTTCGATGGCAGCGTCGGGAAAACATCTTGAGTTAATAAGAAGGGCTTCCCTGAGTTTTATAGACATTATAGATACATTTTGGACGGAATTTTCCAGACAGGTTTTGTTGGGAGAAGTTGGAACGGTTCTTCCAGACGTCAGACTTTGGAACCTGCCGCTCGGATTAGGTTTAAAATACAAAAGATTAACGAGAGTCTTTCCCGCGAGTCTCGTAACATCAAAGCGTCTCGACAGAACATCTCGGACTCATTGATTCAGAATTTTCCAGTTCCTGATATTTTAGGATTATTTTTCGTGTTTTTAATTCACTCTGAAGTGAATAAACTGCATCAATTCAATCTCTTTATCGTCCCATCGCAAGTGTAGATATTTTAACCCTTTCAGGGAAACGCATTGGGGATTATAGAATATATCGCTTGGCACAATAGAACTCCGTAGCTTTTATAAAACGACAGCGGTAACGTCATCAAACCTGTGCCGTTTATAAATGGACTTCATTTAACCTCTTTAAAAACAAAAATTGTGTTTTTATTATTGATTCTATACCATTTTCTCTTTAATCTTGGTGTTACTTTGCACTGATTGCAGGAGTAAATGTAAATGCATCCCACTGACATCACAGAATATCATGAAGGCTTCCTTTGTTTGCACGTTACCAACATCCCCACATTATGGGATCACACTAAGGAATCTTTAATGATCCAATAAATTAAAATGAAATTCCTTGCAGGGTGAAGCATTAACCTCTCGTTATAAAGCGGAATCTGGGTTTAGGTTATGGCAGAATGGAAAAAGACATCTTTGTGACACCGGGTTAATAACCAGCCTTTAAATCCAAATCAAATGTACGGCTCAGATTGACAGACAGAATGTGATGGTAAATCGCTAAAACAACATTGTTAATGGGTAATGTGTAACGGACAGAGTCAGTGACCCCAAGTTGAGTGTAAAATGAGTGTAAAACTGCAATTATAAAGTCCGTATTTGACCCCAGACTAAGAGCCGTGTTTGCGGAGACTCGTCAAACCGTCCGTGTGTCTGTCTCTCCATCGATGGGCTGGTGGGGAAGTTGCCCCTACGTTCTAGCATTGAGCCCAGTTACTTTGCCACGGGTTCTGCGTACGAGGACACATTATAACATGAATAATAAGGAATAAGCGGCCGCTCCGCAGGGCTGTGCGCCGGTATCAGCGGTAGCTGCGAATCTGGGAGTTAAAAGAAACATCTGGATCCGTTCTGTCCGCCCCGGTGGTCCCATTAATCCCCCCCCCCGGGTTACTGGCCGGCTGGGGGGAGATGCAGTCCCTGGAAGGCAGCCTGATTCGCTTCACCCCCCCCCATCAATGGACAGCAGATCCTTACACCTGGATCTCACCCGTTGGCAGACAATGGCATTAACCCTTTAGTGTCCAGAAACAGCTTTTACAATGCGTTGATCACCTCTCAAGAGCTGAAAGAGAATTGCTGTTCATTTCCCATATAATGTCCACTCGTATAATCTCTGAGGATGCGTCATCTGTTACAAATAACACCTCCGCACCGTCATGCGGAAAGGGTTAAACGGTTATCGGGAGGATAACGTGGATAATTGGTGGGGAAGCTTTGTTTGGTTCCTCCTTGGGGGTCTTGCATGCGAAGCATTTACGGGGCAAGATATCAATAATCTCATTAAAGCAGGATAAAAGGCTAGAAATGTGCGATAAGACCAGGCCTGGCTGGCTCGGGGTTAATTACCCAGGGGGCAGTCCTGGTTTTACCTGTTTTTAAAAAAGTAAACAAAAAACGCAGCAGCGGACCCTTAGGAACGAGGCTCCTCAGCCCAACTTTATTTACAAAGGTACTGAAGAGAACCGGCTCGGTTCTAGATTCAAGTTTGTCTGTAACTGGATCTATCGTGGAGTGTAAAGTAAACTTGACCCGTTTTGTTGGGTACATTTAATGTCGTTTCTGTCCTCGGAGAACCTGTTATTTTTTGCGGTGATGAAGGTGATGTCAGTTTGGGATGAAATGGTTTCCTGGCTGTTTTCTGTAAATGACGGCATTCATGCCGACCGGCCGAGGTTCTCTGGGTCCCGGTAATGAGCCTTGAGGTGTTGACGTGATCTTTGTTTACTGTCGGATACGGAGGCCCCTCGCCGGTAGACCCCCGAGAACGCCGTTAATGAGAAGCGTTCACCGCGTTGTTTACTGAAGTCCACATTCAGCCCGATTATTAAGTGTCAGGGAATCCGCAGCTTGTTTGGAAATTGCCGCACGAGGTGTGACCATGAAACGCGCGGCCGGCCAATCATAATCAATGTTCCTTTCTCTCCTTTGCAGGCCCAGATGGCAGCAGAGGAGCACCTTCGCCCTGTTCCCTTCCCCCAAAAGATGGGACTTCAGAGGGGTAAGAAGGCTTTCTCTTTTTATTACTCCGCAACAAGCAAGAATTTTTTATGCGATAGCTTAAAAAAAAGCATTTCATTTTCAGTTCCAATTTCCCATGATCCTTCAGTGCACGTTGCATTGGCATCCCTTTGTCACTGCGCCTTTCCTGCACCCAGCATGCGTTGGTTAGCAGGCTGCGCATGAGTCTCGGGGGGGGGTTAGACGGGTGCCCAAAGTGTACGGTAACGTAAAAAAGTATAAATGGAAATGGTGAGCGTACGGCGTGAGCCGGTGGCCGGTGTAATCGCAAAGTACGATTCTTAACCAGATATTGCCAAACGTGAAACCATTTAAAAAACGTTTGTTAATCAGAAAAGCTTTTTTTGCTGAATTATCGCAGTGCGCTGGAGGCTTTCTTGTGGTTTTATACATGCAGCTAAACGACGGCTTCTCGGGTCTGAGGTTATCGAGTGATAAATGTGAAAGCCGCACCCAAGCGGTGAATGCAGCGGAAATACCTCATATAGATTATTCTGTATGTGTATAAAATATATGTTTAACGAATATATGTATACATGTCACACTCTGCACACTGTTTCCAGCTATTAGGAGATCCCTGAGATTAGCGCCTCATGGGACCTTACATTAAAATAAATACAACCGTTTTAGGTCGTGGCAATCTTGTAAATGTTTCCTTCATCATTACTGTCTGGGATGAGACAGACCCAAATTACACTTAGAAATCTGAGTTTTGTACAAAACCTCCTGGGTAAATTAGGGTTAAACAAGATGTGAATAAATTAACTTTACGGTGCGGCGATTTATTTTATTTTATTCTCGGATTTTGGGGCAGCCGCAGTTGTAACAGATGTACATTGCCTTGAAGGGTCCGAGTTTCTTAAATAAATACAGTTTCTTGCCGTTAAATCCAGGATCTGCTTTGTTTGATTGTGGTCACCGCGGAATGATGTCATATACCAGCGCCTTTGGTCTCTGACACCGAGGAGCCACTGGAGGGAGCGGCGTAGGAATGTGGTTATAGCTCAGGGCCCGAGGCACTTCTAGCTACAGCGAGACAGAAAAGACATTAAAACAACGCTGAATACACATAAAAAAAGAGATCTGGCCAGGCACATAACTGAGAGAAAGCAGACGCTCGGCCAGGATCAGGCAGCCGAAGGTCAGCAGATAAGCAGCCAACATCTAGGGCCCAAAGCTGTTTAATACCTTCCACTCCATATAAAAAAGGAGAAAACCAGGAGAATCCATATACTGTATATTTCTAACATGCGGTCGCATTCATTATGGCCCCTGAATGTGCCCGGCTCTTGGATTGCTCTTATGCTGCTGAATGTTTTGTGTAAGTGGAACAGCACCTTTAGGAAAGCGAGGTGGTTTGCGACTAATCACGTTGGTCCCACGGAAATTACCCAGAGTGCATTGTATGGGGATTCTATTTTTACACTTACACCGAAAACGAGATCAAAACCAGATTTCTTTTCACTAAAGGTCTTTCAGTAATGCCGCTAACGGTGAAATCGCCCGGTAATATGTAAAGTGACGCAGATATTTGACTTTTTAGCATAATGTGATGTTTTAGCAAAACCCTCCCAGTGAGTTTAATATCAAACGGCTTCATCTGGAAACACTCTGATGAGATGCGCATGTTCCGGGGATGCACCAGCGTGATGTTTAATCTATGGACGGGTGTTAGGGGGTTATTACATTTATCCTGCCGGGGTTTTGACTTTGTTTCCTGCGATGCTCTTGCGGCTTCTGTTCTGTGTATAGTCTCGTTGGCTTCTCGGATATCTCTCTATTTTTGAGCAGTGAATTCGCCTGATTCGGCATCCTGTCAGCTGCGAGGAAGATCCCGCAAATGAACCTCAGTCCCCACCTTAAGAAGTGCAAACAGCTGAATCTCTTCGTGTAGATCAGGAAACTCTTCTGGCAGCAGAGAAATCATTCTTGTGGCATTAATGAATATTACTTCATAAGATCTCTCTGCGAGCCTAGGGGCAGATGGGCAGCTTTTTGGTTTCTAAGGGTAATAAATCCAAATAATCCATACGGTAGCCTGTAATCGACATACGACGGCCAATATGCCCAGCGTTCACAAATTCCCACCATATGGCACCAAAAGGAAGCATCGTAGTAGAGGGCAGGTACTCACTGGCACCGTCCCTTACAGACGACTTGAAACATTGTGTCATCGTTTCGAGGGCAAACCTTGGCTATAGGTTGGTAGCACATGGGCCACCATGGGCCACGTGACCTGCAAGGCATTTGCTTTGTGTTCTCTACGACCCGCAAACATCTTTCCACATGTGACGTCCCTGACTCTGGATATCGACGACGGGACACAACAATCAAGAAAGAGAGCACCGGCAGACGCTCAGAGTTTCTTGTGTCTCGTTCCCGTCAGGCTGGATTTCTCTCCCTGGTACTTGGTACTGACACAACTTGGCTTTCATTCCCGGACAACAAACATCTGGAGCGAGCTTATCCTGAGCCAAGAATCACACCGAGAATGTACGAGCCACTTTCTTATAGGAATTATTTACGATACTCTGCATTAGCGCGGACAATTCATCATAAATAAACTAAAAGTAAAATCTGTAAACATAAATTTGACTCCCATGCAAAATATATATTTCTTTTCATTCATATTTTCTGAGAAGCTCGCTGGTTAAAATAAATCTGGGCATGTAATACCTTTTGGTTATATACAATATAAAATATCCCAAATATCCGGCTGTTTGGGGTCGGCACAGAAGGAACACTCCCTTTTGATTAGTTGAGCTGTCTCTGGCGTTCTAGTCTGTCTCGCCGCGTTACCCAGGAACCAGCTGGTACCTGCGGCTTGGGGAAGATCTCTGCTTATTAATGTGAATAGATCCAGAATATCTGCCTACTCCCCCCGCCCGAGACTGAGGTGGTTTAACATACATTAATAAATACATTTGTTAAAATAAATATGTAAGAAACATTGTATACGTAACATAAGTGGGAGGTATGGCTTCAGTTTAGTGCCAAACTTGATCGAGGGATTTGGCGTAATTCCAGGAAGCGATCTGAGGGTTTTGGGTCCACGTAATGGATCAGGAGTTCTGAAGATTACATTTTTAAAGGGTCTGGACTGAAAAGCTTGAGAATACTTTTTACTTAATTGTTACAAAAATATGTGCACTAGACTTGCATTTTTTTTCTAGACCGAAAAATGCTTTTTTAAGGCCCGATGTAAAGAGGAATGGAGGCTGAAATGCGAGAATCTAACGTCCTTTCTACAAACGTCAGTTTTTTTAGTCCAGTCTAAAATTATGTTCCTCTCATATTGAAGATTACAGACGATATAAATAACTCCGATAAAAGTGTATTCAAGATGGAAAGTATGTATTTTAGCATTTAAAGCTAGATCTTGTGTTTTTCTCATGAGAAAAATAGAAAAAAAACAGAATCTGTCTTCTTGGCACATGTCGTACGGACTATTTTGGGCAGGAACTTGAATTAGGTAAAAAAAAGATTGCCATATTTGTTAAACTATATTTTACTCCAATTTGACTCGTTTAACATAATTTGTGAGTTCATTTTGGGGGTTTTCTTGAATAAGCATCCCGGGAAGGCGTTGTATTGGAATGCGATTGTCTCCAGGATGGAGGAATGTGTACGGATATCTTAAAGGGTTTCCAGGAAAAGGGTCTTCCTCTTCCCGGGTCGGTTCCTGTGACTTAGAGGCACGAAGACCTATTCTTGCCATGCAATGTTTTTCAAAGCACGTAGGTAATTAAAATGACTTATTGTGTTTTTACACCTAAAAATCCAGATGCGTTGTGCATTGTCTGCGTTGCAAAACAAGTCGCTTGATTGCTTTGCTGATAGTCCCGGTGGTCATGTTCTTAAAAAGCCCAGTTAGTGCGAAGTGAAGTGCAGAAAGTCGCGCTCGAAAATATAAAGAAGAAAAAGTAAACTCAAGATTTTCCCATCATTTAATTTTAGGGGTCGTTGTATGAATGTGAAAATATTTCTCCATAAAAGATTTTGATTTACAAAACCTAAATGTATTTTGTTCTGAAGCAAATGGTAAAATCAGAAATTTGTCGATTATTTTCTGTTGGTGAATCCTCTCCAGTTGGCATCTCCTGGGTTTGTTGTAACTACAATGCTCATGATCCCTTGTGTGCAGGTAGTAACGGGGAATTTCGGGGTCTGTGATGATGTAACACAGCTTTTTGTGGCTGCTGGGAAGTTGTTGTGTTTTCAATCACCAAGTGTAGGAGTAACTGTCCGCTCTCCCGGATTTACCAGAACCTCCTGTAAAAGCTGTCACTAAAACAAACTCTTAACAGTCACCTAAATAAACTACCAGACGCGTTATCATCCGGCTGATTACCGCAGGGGAGAACTGAAATCCTCAGCAGTTTTACAGTTTGGATGACTGGAGATTGTCCATGATCATTCATGGCAGGGGGACCATCACCAACCAACCCAAATCTACATCCCGGTGCCCTCACCAACCCAAAGCTACATACGTTGCCCTCGCCAACCAACCCAAAGCTACGTCCAGGACCCTCACCAACCAACCCAAAGCTACATACGGTGTTCTCACCAACCAATCCAAAGCTACGTCCAGGGCCCTCACCAACCAATCCAAAGCTACGTCCAGGGCCCTCACCAACCATCCCAAAGCTACGTCCAGGGCCCTCACCAACCAACCCAAATCTACATCCCGGTGCCCTCACCAACCCAAAGCTACATACGTTGCCCTCGCCAACCAACCCAAAGCTACGTCCAGGGCCCTCACCAACCAACCCAAAGCTACATTCGGTGTTCTCACCAACCAATCCAAAGCTACGTCCAGGGCCCTCACCAACCAACCCAAAGCTACGTCCAGGGCCCTCACCAACCAACCCAAATCTACATCCAGTGCCCTCACCAACCCAAAGCTACATACGGTGTTCTCACCAACCAATCCAAAGCTACGTCCAGGGCCCTCACCAACCAATCCAAAGCTACGTCCAGGGCCCTCGCCAACCAAACACTCTACTGGATGAATGGGCAAAAATTTCCACAGAAACTCAAAAGATTTCCCTAAATCTTGTAGAAATCCTTCTCAGAAGAGCGGAAGCCGTTATATCTGCAAAGGGGGATCAACTTGATATTAATGTCTGTGTATTAAGAATGTGATGTCAAAGGCCCTGTTGGTGTAATGGTCGGGTGTCCCAATACTTTTGTCCGTATAATGAATAGCGAGCGTTCCCTTTAAAGTTCTTTCTGAGAAGATACAGTGAACTTTTTCCCCAGATGTGAGTTTTTGTGGGATTTTCTGATTCTGACTTCTAGACTTAATCCCGTTACTTGTATAGTCTGCGTCTCCCCATCTTTATGATTGTTTATGAATTGGTCATGACTCCAGCCACATTCGCTCGTTCCTCGGGCTCGTAGAGTTTTTGACTTTGAAGATGATGCTAAGCACTGAGCAGGGGTTTTATGTTCTATGGCTTCATCATCGACCATTTGCGAATACCGTATAAATATGCTGAGTGCACCCGATACAGAGCTTGTGATGTGAAGCCAGGTGTTTGCTGTCAGCCGGCAAACCGTTTCCTGCGTCGATGAATCCGGCCAGGCTCGGCGTAACCTTCTATCAACATTTTCATTGTTTTGCGTTTTGTTTAAAGGAAACTGTCCTTTTAAGCGTTTTGCAGCTGGATACGGGGATGGCTTTCTGCCAAATGGTCCTCACAAGCCTTCATGGTGAATATTTCTAAAGCCTGCAAATTACTTTGTTTCTGGTTTTGCCTCTTTTATGTCTCTTGATGATTCCATACAGTAGCGGCATCGAGTAAATGCGCCCCCCCCTTACTCGGAAACGTAATATGGCTGTCGTTACGCATTTTATTGGGCTCTGTTTAGTAAAGTGGCATAGAGTTGCTAAATTCAACTTGACTAATCTGCTTTTAATGGAAATGCTGGCATCGTTACTAAAGTCAACTCGACCGCAATTCCAATCGACGCGACCCGTTCCCCAATTCACAAACATGTATTAGACTGTATTACCCTCTACCACTTCTTCTGGGAAGCTGTTTCACTTATCTACCATCCTTCCATTCCATCTAAGCCTCTGACCCTCTAGTTTTAGATTACAACCCATTGTTCTAACATTTCTCCTCTTATAGCAACATAGGAGTTGTAACCAAGTCTAGATGAAAGGCATCGTATCAACAAAATCGGGACAACCAAAACATATATTGCTACATGCGCAACTCCAAGTAGGGCTTTATCATTCTCCTGATTGTGCGCTTCTGTTTTCTCGTATCTTTAAACATTTGAAATAATTTCGTTGAATTGGCAGATTCTCCTGCGCACCCTTATCTCGGCCCTGACCCCACCACCCGGGGAAATCAAAGACCCCTATCCAGGCCGGAGGCAGATAGGAGTTACCTAGAGAAGTGAAATAAACCACAAGCGGCTCGGAGATGCCTCATCAGCCCCGACCTCGCCGTGGAAGGACTGACCTATATAATGTATCATGAGAAGGATAAGATCGCTTAACAAACCACAGATATGGGGGGCGACCCCCTTCTTAAAAAAATCTCCATTTGTGACAGTTTGAGATCCTCGCTTCCTGTTCCATCGACGCGGCTCCCGGGGAGGGGTTATTAGAGGAGGCAGCAGCCCAGAGGAAACCATGAGGTCTCCGCAGACTGCCAGCCCCAGCCAGACGGCTCATTAAACCCCTGCCTGCTATCCTGCCCAGAGTGCCCCATGGTCTGGTTCTGCTGCTTCCTGCATCACAAGGTGGGTTTCATTCAATTTCAAACAGGCAGATTTTCTATATGATGGCGTTCCCTTTCTTAGTAAATTTAGAGCACATCTTCCATTTATATTTATCTATCTATCTGTCTGTGTGTGTGTGTGTATGTATATATATATATATATATATATATAATATAATGTATATATACCAGGTACACATACAGAATGTTTGGCCTTATGTGTAATACGCATGCATCTTACTTACAGGTTAGAAAATTATTCTTTTAAATGTTTTGCAAATTTTGTGCAGCTGTAAAAAGAAAAGAAAAAAAAGTGTGTAATCTGTACATATTTTCCGTTATATGATGCTGTGGAATTTTAACTTAAAAATGTATGTTTATCAATACTATCCGATAGATTGATAATCAATATGTGCGCTTAAGCTGTGGGCTCCGAATACATTTTAGTAATATTATTATCTGGGATAATTAATAATAGTAATGTGATTTATTATTATTATAATGATCTGGGTTCTTAATCAGTCCATCAATATGTGCACCGAAGATGTGGGCTCTGAATAATTCCTAGTAATAATATTATCTGGGATAATTAGTAATATTATTATCTGGGATAATTAGTAATAATATTATCTAAATTCCTATATATAGGTTAATAACAGTAATATTAATCTGTGTTCTTAATAAATGATGATAGTAATACAATTATTAAATGGAGTCTTAATAAATACTACTAATACTATTATTATTTTTGTGTCTGCTTAGTTATTTTGTGACTCTGTTGGTGTGACTGCCGGTAGAATCGCGCATGTTGGTGTATCAGACACTTACATTAGATTCCTGTACGTGTTCACACGTGTATTGAGGGTGCAGTCTTCTCCTGGGTGAACGCGGGGCATTCGGAGCTGCGATTAGATCCCTGACCGCGTTATAGAACTTATCTTCCGACAACGCTAGCGGCGCGCCGTGACGGGTAGATGGTCTGAAAGCCGCGTAGGAGGGCAGCGCTGCTTGTGGTGCGTGTTGGGATTTGGGATACTGGGTCTCTCCTCTGTGTCCGGTCCCTAAATACTCAGTACCTACCGAGCAGCCATAACAATGAAGTGAAATGCAGAATTGTTCAGGTGAGTTATTCCGGTTCAGAGGATGAAGCGTGAGGAGTTCCCATCAATAAAAAGGAGGCTGTTTTACCACCATGGGTTATCAGCGACATGTCAGTTTTTCAACCATTTAATGGTGGAAATTCTAAGTATCGAGTCGCAAAATGTTATCCAAATGGCTCTAATGAAAACCTTTACTTTATTGAAAGATACACTTAATTGAGTCACCTGCATTCAAGCAGGGGTATCAACCACAACATACTGGGAGGAGAAGCACCAACTAGGAGTCTTATATATGATTCCAGGGGGGAGTGGGAAGGAGTCGGATCCAGACTTTATGACCTGAGAATCTTCTCCTTCACCCTGAGACTGGGGCAGAAACCCTGAGACTCCGCGGCAAACCCTGAGAGTTCCCAGGTGTGATAATAACTTTTATGCCACTAAAAGGCCTAAAGTAGTAAAAAAAAAACCTTTTACCTTTTTTTAAAAGAAATGGTAAAAGTAGAGAGGTAGAAGGAAAGCAGATCGGCCCCATTCGGCCCCCGTCTAGTCGCCCGTTTCTCCTGCTGTAAAGACATTAATCAGTCGTTGGTCTCGTCTTAGATTCAGGCGCCGTACGTCTATCCCGCATGTGTTTTGATTCCCTGTGAATCCATTTCCAGTGATGCGCTCAACCTTCCTTTCCTCAGTAGCCAATTTTCATTTTGTATCTTTATTTATATATAAAACGAATATATTTGGGCAGACTGGATGGGCCGAACGGTCCTTATCTGCCATCAATTGCTATGTTTCTATAACTGGTGCAGGACTCACAGAAGGCAAGTAGATTTGTGCCTTTGCTGCTTCATCTTGCAATGTCCTTTTGACTTTGCTAATTATTAATATATATAGTTTTGTTTTAAAAAAAGCAAAACCTCTAAAGAATACATTTAACCTCCAGACTTTCGACAACAGATCATTTTCAGTGATTTCTTCACATCCTTGGAAGGTTTTTAAGTATTTTGTTAAGTTGATTTGAACTATAATTGTGATTTTTGTTACTCAGTACTTTAATACGCATTATTCTATAGCGGGGCTGTCAGGGGCATTAAACTGTCCTTTTAAGCATCAAGATTTAGAATTCCTGCATTTGGCCGAACACCGAGTGACCTTCGGCAAACCTCTTCTGCCGCCTCCTGCAGGAACATGAATTTCTGCTGCCACCTTTTCCCTCCGTGGTCCATTTACTATTTGTGTCAACAAAAAGAAAGGAATGTTCTGGCAGAATAAATGAACTTGGCTGTATGTCGAGAAGGTGAAGTACAGGGTCGGTATTTTGCCGCCTACAGCAAGCTTCGCTGGGTGGTGAAAGATGGCTGCAGGAGATTGCGAAGAGAAACCTTTCTTCCCATCCAAATGGAATCATCACCTTAAGTAGCCAACGCTAAACACTCCGAGAACTCGTTCTTTGATCTCTGGGTCGTTTAACGTAAACTGCAGTAAAGTTCACCCATTATCCAACTTTTCTACCCCACGACGTCTCCCTTTTGAACGAGTAATCAGCGGAGATGTCAGCCAAGCGTTGTGTGTTTTCACGGAAAATGGTTTTTTAATAAGGATGCGCGGCGGGCTTTAGGTTTCCGCTTCTGCATTTGCTGTTTTTAATAATTTCAAATCATTTTTGTACTTTAATTCATTGGTTTGTTCTTATTTCAATGGCTGGCGTCCTATAACGAGCACGGACTGTAGCGAGGGAGAGTTTGCTGGTAAGCCGCTTAATTTCCCACGGGGCAGATGAAGTCCTTTCCTGGGGTGGCCCTTTTTCGAGGGGTTACATCCCATGAACCAGGTGATGAATGGTTCACTGCTGGGTACACGAAGGGTTAACAATTTTTATCCTTTATTTATGGTTACATGTTAATCACAGAAAGTCTTTTTTTAGCAGAAATGCCCAAAATATTCTTGTTTTCAGTCTAGCCTCTATTTTTGACCGTAGCAAACATTAAAAAAAACTCTGTTCCTTTTCCAAAATACGTCAGAGTTTTTGCCGCGATTTGACTAGAAGAAAAATGCTATATTTTCTGTGAGTTCTTTTATTCTGTATTTAATAGGTTTATTGTTCCTATCTGAAAACTCTATAAACCTATTAATTCTTAACAAGATCCAATTACTGAGCTTAATAAATTGAACTTGGATTTTCCATTCTGGGTTTTGGCAGAATCTGTAACCAGTGAAAATTTGTGTATTTTGCTATAAAATGCACTTTGCCAACGATTACCTTTGCTTGAGCTTTATGTAGGAGGGGTAATTTTGGCAGAACTTATTATTTTCCACCACTTGATCTTTTAACTTTTAAGTAGAAAACCACAAGAAAACGCTTGAAGTTTTCAGTGAAAGGCATGAAGGGTGGATCATAGGACGGTTTGAAATGGTGAGTGTACGGCTGGTGATACCGACTGCTGCTGATGGCCTTCAAATTTGTGATATTTACCTAATTACTGCCGGTGAAGTTGGGTCAGGCAGCTTGCTAACTTCAGATCAGAGGTCAGGGCAGGTAGTGGCCAGGGGAGGACTGGAACCTTATGGCCTGGGGGGGCAGTTACAGCTCCCATAGTAACTAACTCACACTAGCACACACACTTACACACTCTTATTATCACACATAACACACTGTAACACATGCTTACACATATAGAACACACTCCCTCTTGCACACATTTTAATAAAAACATACTCCTTGATACTACTTTGTCTCAATCACAGATCACACCTCACACCCTTACCTGGCTGAGAACCTTATATCATTATTACTGTCTGTTACTTGGAGCACCTGTTTGAAGAATTTTGGACCCGCTGAAAGGGTTAATTGCCCCCCCTGCCCAACCTGGCCCTGCAGATCACAGGCACAGCCACTAATGGTCATGATAGAACAGGTGAGCCTCCATGCTGTAGGTCGTTAGACTTACTCTTAGTTTGTCTACGCATAGTAACAGATTAGACTCAGCCTGGCGGCCACTCTAGGAGGCCACGGATGCTCGTTACATGCCAAGAAAATAGAAAAACTGTTCAATAGGTCAGGAGATGGAAGCTACTTACTGATAGGCCATGAATAGTCTCTACGGAACTGGTGAGCGACAGATCAGAGCAGTGCTGCAGAACACGATGCCACTAAATGAATCCATAAATAAAAATGATAGGGTAGGAAGAGTAAGTTGTATAACAGACCATAGTCCATCACACAGGAGCGATGAAGACCTGGCCACCGTAGGTAGTTCAAGGAAAAGGCCAAGGAAGCCAGAGATGTCTGATGGTCTGCTAATAAATTGCAGGAGATTTGATGGAGTCTAAAGCAGTGCGGTTGTTGATTTTGAATTTTATTTAACAAACATCTACTTTCATGGCCTAATTTCTAACTGCTGTTTGAACCGTGGTCGGCTTCCATATACAGGATAAGCTTGTCATTCAGTGTGAGTCATATTTTACATTTTTGTCGAGCTAAGTGCTACAGAAACGTTCTTTCTTTAATGTAGTAATGTGTAATCTTTGACATGTTCTAGTGGGGTTTTTGGCATTCCCAAACAGAACTATTTTAGCTCACTAACTGTCCCTTACAGGAATAGTAAAGATATATTATTCTTGTCAACAGCTGCAGTATTGCTTAAAGTTTCTTGTCAAAAAGAAACATCTGGTCTTCCCAATTTTTAGCACTGGAATGAGATGGGGGTGCCTTAATTCTGCAAGGAGTCTTGGTCAGGTCGTCTTACTCATGGGTTGTCAAGACGTGTCTCAACGAAGCTGAGCTCGTGCTATCGCAATGCACCTTGAATGTTCAAAGTTAAAAGCATCTTCAGGCCATATAGGTTTGTGTAAATGCACCAGTTTACCACTTTTTAGTGAATATCTCTCATTTAATGTACTGAGGTGGGTTGGGAAAGCCAACATGCTGTCATTCAGCTGCAAAACTGGAGCTATTCCGGTGCTAAATTTACAGCAAAGCATCAAAATTCCTCAAGGTGCGGCGTTCACTTGGGTTCTCACTAACTCAACTCACAGAGAGTTCTGCTGTTGAGCTGCACTCAGATCTTCCTGAGATCTCAGCGAAGAAAATCCAGGGTTTAATGAATATGTCCATTAATGAATTGCGTCTGTAGACCACGTCCCTACAAGCCAAGGCTAAGACCAAGGGCTGATGAAGGTTTGCTTATCCTACAACAAGTTGTTGAGTTGTTGGGAGTGTGGAGAGATGTTGCTCCACTGTGCAAGTTTCTGGATATAAGAGAGCATCATAAATGTGAGCTTTGTCTTTCAAGCTGTGCGTATTATTTGCCCCTTCTAGATCCATACCCCTTTATAACATCCCCTCCCAGCCAATCACAGCTCCAAACACTTCAAATGTGAAGTGGAGACAATGTATTTTTACATTCTATTCCTTGCAGCTCCACAAGCACCACTCGTGCCTCGGAAATCTCTTATCACCGACACAAACTGTGTGTCAACAAACCGGCTCATTCCCTGCCCTACAGAATTGTAGAATCTTTAAACGCCAGCATTATTTTGTCGGTGTGCGATATCACACGCAGCAACCAGATTCACTCGCCTGTCATAAAGATTGACACTGATATTTTTGCCAAAGTTGGATGATGTTGGGGGTGAATGGAAGGGTTCTGTCTCTCTCTCTGACGCTCCAGTCCCTCTCTCTCTCTCTCTGACGCTCCAGTCCCTCTCTCTCTCTCTCTCTCTCTCTCTCTCTCTCTCTGACGCTCCAGTCCCTCTCTCTCTCTCTCTCTCTCTCTCTCTCTCTCTCTGACGCTCCAGTCTCTCTCTCTCTGACGCTCCAGTCCCTCTCTCTCTCTCTGACGCTCCAGTCTCTCTCTCAACCACGTCTGCCCATCAACAATATGATATGCGTGCTTAGGGACTTGCACACATGGGGTTTTTACGAGACACGGTTATTTCGCTCATCTTGTAAGCAAAAGGCACGTAATTCTTAAAATGTCTATAAATCGCCTTTTAAAGTTCAAGTTGGGTAAACTATAAGAGCAAACCTTTTGATGTTCGGATTGCGCAAGCCAGACCGCTAGCCTGTGCGTAGATCAAAATGTATTTAGTTGTAGAACCACAACTGAAAACCAAAGTGACGCCAATCACCGGCACATTAAAAACCTGTCGGTATGTTTCGTTTGGTGTTTTTTTTAATAATTCATCAGTTATAAAGATATTAGAAGCATCGGAAGGTTTCCTTCTTCTTTGGCTTCTCTTAGAACGTATTTCCCGTGATGGCGTCTATGTTCATTGTAACCTTACGGAGAGTCCGTGTAACCGGTGTAGGCAGGCAGGCAGGCAGGTTGAACCATCACTTAAATGTTTAGCTCCCCTGGCAGGCGGTGTCCAGGTCCGGCTCCCACACACATTTCTCCTTGTTTTTTCCTCTTTCTTTGGTCTTTTGATGTGAGATCCTGATGAGTTTGCGTTTGTTTGGTCGGCCCCGGAGGGCAGGATGCGCAGGGTTTAGTTTGCTGTTTACAGAAACATTCACTTCGATGACAATATTTGTTGCACATCAGTTCCTTCACAATGGCCCAGCAGCTGAAAGTGAGGCGAGTGCTCGATCGGTGTCATCGCAATGGAGTTTTTAAACACTTTTTGTTTGTTTTTTTGCAGAGAAAAAGGAAGCAGAGTTCCCAGGAACGAGATGACACCATCAGCGTCTGCAGCCTCGACACCGGCGATGTGAGTTCTAAATTGCGCATATTTATAAACATTAGAGCTCGTTGGCTTATACGTCTTCCTGATATGAAAATTTCTGTGTGTAAAATTTCTGTTTTCTTGAGTAATTCGATTCAGCGCGTCTCACACAGCCGTGTATCTTTGGGGTAAATACTTGAGGTTTGGCATTTAAATAGTGATCGGTCTGTGACACAGAACTATAATTTGCATCATTACATTTTATAATATTATATCACCTAATAAACTAAAAAAGGCAAATATGAGTTTTGTAGAAAAATAAAGCATTAGCATTTTCACCCCTTTCTTTTAAATTCCATTTTCCTGACTTCAGTAGAATCGGTTTATGTGAACGTTAGCCATATTTATCTTTTCTTATAGGCTAATAATTTCATACCTATAGTCACATGGCACAAGGAAAGGACTGTAGTAGCTGAAAGGCATTGTTGCCATATCATGAGAAAATATGCCATGAATTTCTATGTTTTCTGTGTTAAATTCTTTTGAAAAAACAATCTGACTCCAACATGCATTTCTTGACTTTGAACGCTTTGAGAAAACAGATTTAATGGATTGTAATGAAATGTATAAAAGAAGTAGAGAGAATTAGTTTAAAATCTTCTTTAGATTGTAATTATTTGCATTCCAGGCCGCGTTTAAATCTTACATTACGACTAAATTACAGGATTCACTCGGTATAAATCATCCTGTAATTCCGCTGGCGGAGTCGATGCACGTATGTTTATAAATTATTTAGGGGATGATGTACCATTTACGTGAAAAGATCTACGCCGAGGACAAAAATATATTATTTAAAATGTCAAAAGTACTTTAATACATTTTTTTATCTGTTGTTGAAACTGCTGGTTATAAATGTTCAAGAAGTTCTGTAACAAGAAAAGAACGTTCAATAAAAATGTACGTTTTTTAAAGAGAGCAGAAGACAGAATGTTTAAATAAGTTCCCACAGAACCCAAGACCACAAAGCACTTTTTATGGGTTTAAGTCTTGGCTTTTGGTACAGGTGTCCAGGAGATAAAAGGTTTCTGAGATCTCTGTGATGTTTTCCAGACTGAGTGATTCTGTTAGTTGGGTAATGAAGCCGGGGAGATGGGTAGAATCTCAGCCCCACTTAACCTTTCATGTTCAGAGCCCTGGTGAGCTCAAGACACTGTGGAAAATTGGGTCTGTTTACTGCCGGGGAGGTCAGTGACGCGTCGCCGACACATTCCAGGACCCAGCGGCTTTCACTTAAAGTCCGCTATGGCCAATAACCAAGCGTGGCATCGTTACCGCTGAACAAATCCCTCTCGTTATTTCTTTCCAAGCAGCTGACGTGCAAAATAATCGGGGAGCGATAAATGTAGGTGGCCATCTTGATTCCTTTGCCTTCCTCGTTAGGTCAGGCATGCGCATGTTTCTGTCGTCTCTAAATAGACGGTTCATTAGAAACTTTTGAGCTGTGGTCTAATCGACTGCCTCTGCATTCATTTACACGATAATCACTAGTGGAATAACCCCCCAATCTAGAAAGCGTTTAGCTCAGCAGCCTTATAACCCGGCGATTTCTACCAACACAAACAAGAGAAGCCGCTTTACATCCTCTGACAAAAACACATAAACTTTTCACCAGGTTCAGATTTTTGCCCAAATGATGGATATATTCGCGTTGACAGAAAATGAATAGCGATGTCTTTGTTGAAGCCAAAAAAGCGTGAAGTGTTCTCGGAAGCGGGAACGTCTCGGAGCTTCATTAAAACACATGCAGAGAAAATGATGTTAAAGAAGCCGGAAGCGCTACCAAGAGCTACAAGATTACAATTTCTATCAAAAAAACTTATCAGTGGGACCCAAGAATCAAAGGAGAGTTCACAATGGGTGGTGTTTGCTCTGATTAAGTGAATGGGCAGAATCGGGACATGGGAAGTTGTGTAAGAAAACTAACAAGTCCTCGTGATAACGGAGGAGATTTCCGTGTCGATGATAAGCGAGGAGATCTCTCTTCCTGTATGAGAGAGATAAGTCTGACCCTTGTGCCTCACTTAATAAACCGCATGCTGAGGTTCCCTATTCACGTTATAAAAGCACCATAAAGGCTGGACATTTTCTGATACATTTCTAAGTGATCTCAGGAAGGTCAGAGGAAAAAGCGATCATTCTTGCGATGCTAAAGAATTAATTTCTGATAGGATCAATTTGTGATTTAATGAATAAACCCCTAGAGGAGAAAGAGGGGAAGCAAAAGAAAGAAAAGGCAGAATTCACGCCAGACCGGTCTGTCCGAATGTATCGACAATTTATATCTATCTGATTAAACTGCAATAAACTCCACTCCTGTTCTAGAAGTGATTTCTAATCACTATATATATATATATATAAATGTCTTATAAATATCAATAAAAATGGAGGTGCTGGCCGGCGTAGGGACTATATAGCACATAGCTATTATACATGTATAGGGACTATATAGCACATAGCTATTACACATGTATAGGGACTATATAGCACATAGCTATTACACATGTATAGGGACTATATAGCACATAGATATAACACATGTATAGGGACTATATAGCACGTATAGGTCGAACGTGGCAAACGTGTTTACTTCGTGAACCCATCGCGCACAGGGGTGCTGAAAATAATAAATCTTATGATTTGGCTCTGAAGATTGGAGCAAAATCAGAACAAAACCAGGAAAATCATTTATAGTGACTCTGAGCTCCAAGCTGTCATTCATTATCTGTATTTTCACTCCGAAATTCCACGTAATAAAGTTCTATTTTTCAGAAAAAGACAAAATTAATGACTTGGCACATTCCTGCGAACGCGCGTCTGTCATCTACAGGTTTTCAGAATTTTTTTAATACGACCGTTATTAATGGTTTTCTGTCGCAGTTCGTAGGTTTTCTGTGACTCTGCCAGAGACCGTGTTTTTTGCCTTTTATTACAGGCTTAGGGGTGTTTGTTGGATAAAAAGTTGGTCTTTCGGGGACGAGGTCAGTATATCAGTGAATAAGATTACTTATTGAGAATAATTTTGCTTTATCGCAGTTCTGTGTCTTTGGACGCGTCCTTTTTTCAATGACTAACATGGAATATTCCGATCTGGCATTTATTCAAGGTCTGAAACCTTGATCGTAATCGCATTTGACTTATAGAGAGATTGATATAATTAAACTGCAAGGACGTTATAACGAATGTAAGGACTTTTATAATGTGTATTAGTAGCACATAGGCACTGTGACAGCGCATGATCGAACCAATTATTTAAAAAGTAAACTCTATCATTAATAATAAAAATAAAAAAATGAATATCTTTAATTTGGCAGGATTTGATTGGCTGATGGATATTGCCGTGTTCTGCTGCCAGGTACAGGAGTTGCCGCTGAGTTCACTTTGGTGAAAACTTAAAAACAGCTCGGGGCTTTTTAACCCCTTTTAACACATTAGGTGATGAACATTCTTCTAGTAGGCTCAGTGACGGATCCCCGGGGGAGATTCCCTATCTAGTTTCTTGTCTGTAAGACACGGATTCATCGCTGTTCATATTCACCTAAACTTCTCACAGGTTTTATGAAAGTCTGTGTATTACAGCCAATTATTTGTTTATTAATAAAATGTAGAAATCATAGGAAATCATAAATACCGCGGCAGTATTAGAGCTTCTCTCCTAGATCTGGGTGAAGAAAAGTAAATTTATATAATTATTTAATTCTAGATAAAGACAGAAGGCTATTACCTCGCCCTTTCCGAGTGTCTGTTTATTATGAAGAAGGTAACTTTACCTTAACAGAGTAAGAACATCACCCGGGTTCCCCAAATGCAGAGGATTAACCTTATCTGTGAAATGTTTACAGCAAAACACACCTTGGCTTTGCAGGTGAGGATACACCTGTAATATAACACGGGCCCTGCTCCCGTTTCATGTGGTTCAGCCACATTCTAATTTAACACCAAGACAATGGCCGTCCTCTCGAGAACCAATTAGTGAAGCATCTGTTCTGCAAAACGGAATTTCTGCCCATGCACAATTCAGACAAGATTAAACTCGTTACTTCGCGGGGATCGTGTTCTGCAAGCTGGCTATAAACACATCAGGAATATAACACAAACCTCAGTGCATAAGGCTGACACGTTATTTTGAATTCTGTTTTTTGCCCTGTTAATGAACCATGAAATGTCTAAGTCCCTAGGTCTGGGCGTGTTGGTTAATATGGTATATAAAACAGGACAGGCAGCTTTTCGCATGTGAAGACAATCTCCGGGAGTCTGCTTCTTAGAGATTAACTTCCTTTGTCCTCTTGTTAAGCATTTTGTCTGATAAAGTACTGTATTTGCTTCACATTAACCCTTTATAAGGTCCCACTGACTTCAGTTAGCTGGACACCAAGGTGTTAATAGGGTCATCTATAAGTCACCCAGTAGTAATCCACCGGGGATGCCAGTCACTCTTCATCTTTATTTCCAGTCTTGAATGACAACTTTCTAATACAACTGAGTGCATTGTTCATGGGAAATATCATATTGAAAAACATATTGGTGTGCATTGCAGTGCTATAGCTTTGCTGTGTGAGAGTTTTTGTATTTGAACATTTGATTGATTTGGAGTCCTTGCCCGTAGGAAGCCATATTGTCTGTAAATGGACCCGCCCTCTTTCCTCTTTTACTCACGGGGTGACTGAAGACATCTCTTGCTGAAGAGAGGTCACTTTTTGGTGTGCTGTAAATATCCGGGAGGCATCCATAGGGTTTTTTAGGAAGGTTTGGCTGAATATATTTCACTTTTAGTTCTGTTTTATCATTTGGCCACCAAAGGAAGATTCAAATGCCGTTTTCTTCCCGAAGAAAATAGCATTTTGTCTCCAGATGTGTTTATTTCTGTCTCCGTGCCGTGTGCCCAGCCGCTAATAAATTAGGTGCTAAGTTTGATTTCTATATGCGGGGGTTACACCCAGGCCGAGGTCAGGGTGTTAATGGACATATTTCCTTTGCTTTGTTTTATTGTCCTCTTCTGTGTCACATGAGAGAAGGTGTCCGGCTCGATTACTCTTTATTGTTTGCCTTTGTAGATGTTGGGAAATTGTCGGGAATAACAGGTCTGGGGAATTTAAATGATAGATGAGAGGTTTTGTTCTGGGGTAAAAACAGAGCTTTGGGAAAGAATAAAGAAGAAAAATGGATGGCTGGCCTCAGACTACCAGGTCAGGCTAATGGGAATTGAAGTACAAAACCAGCTAGACTCTTTCAGTGGGCTCGTTGGTGATGCAGAGCTTGGGCTGGAGATATTACTCCTAAAGAGGGAGTGCAGACTGGAATCCGGCACCGGGGGCATCCGTAGCCCTACGAGCAGACATCGCTATTGTCATTCGGCAGGCAACACCCTGTCGCGGCCTAAACACAGGAAGGATGTTTATTCAGGGAAAAGTCAACTGCTTTTTGGAGTCAGAAAGTATCTCTCCAATGTGGGTTTTTGAGGGTTTGATAATTTGATTGACAGGGGGTGCCAGTTAAATTTCTCCCCGCATAGACCATAGCCAGAGTCAGTGTGTCGGGGAGGCCCAAGAAATACTCCAGATTAAGTTAAGGTACACTGGTGCAGATCCCGAACTGGAGTTACTCTAAAAAAAGTGATATTTATTCTGTGTGTGGAGGTAATCACTGCTGGTAAAAGGTCATTCTAATTAATTAGCGCCTCTTTGATTTGTGTGCAGCGGCGGAATCGCTTTCATGTTGGGTTTTTGTGGTGGTTTTCAACTCGCTGAACATCTGTCCGCAGCGGCTGATTCACTCTGTTATGTAACACGGTTTCTGATTACAGCTTCTCATTAACATCTGAACATCAACCAAACAAAAGCCTGGCTCTGAATGGTGCAAACATGCGCCGCTACAGATTTGGGAGACAGATACACACAATGTCGCTCTGAGGCTGGCTGAGAGTAATGAGGTGGTGAGATCTCAGCCCTGCCTTGTGTACAGAAGGAGATATTAATGGCTTAAATGGACAGAATTTGGAGTAACCTTTTGATAAAAGTTCACCCAAAAAACAATAAGATGAATGTAACGGGGAACCTGCACTGACCCTCCAGCACGGGGGTATCGCAGCCTTAGAGGCTCTGCTAATGAACCCGTGTGTTTGTGTCATTGGTAATGCGTGTTACCCGTGTAGCTTCACTGCTGTTGATGCCTTGGCTTAGTTTCTCTTTTACACCAACAATTACAGATTAAAAGATAACATGCGAGTTGCGTTCCAATAGGATTATTGTCATGATGCACGTTATTCAAATGTTTTAATACAAACCACACATGAAAGCGGTTTATCCTCGAATCCAGTTACATTAATGTAAATTGCAGGTATTCATACATAATCCAAATGATCAACACGTAATTATTATGATACTTTATTAATATGGCGCCAACAATTCCCACAGCGCTTCTTACAGTCCCTACATTCAAAGGGTCTGACAGACCTAGAACAGACAGACTAAGACGGGCCGATACATGAATGACACGAAAATGTACGAAGACGGTTTTATCAGAAAATGAACAGAGTTGTAGGAGTTTTACTTCCCTTACTGGCATTAAACTGGGTGGGGATGATCGGGCAGACACAGGCGGCCGGCCAAGGGAAAGACGGAGGAAGCGTTCCTCCAAACGGCACAGGCAGCTTTTGTTCTGTCCCCGAAATCCTCCCTCCTTCATTATGATCGATGCTGACAAATGCGGTTCCGCATGAGCGTTTTCACAAAAGGTGTTAACAGCTAAATGCAGCGACTTGCTTTTCACTGGCCCTGCACTTCTAAATATAGCAAACACAACCAGACATTTTTTGTCCAGTTTCAATAACCTTTAAAATATATTTTACAGAAGAAAAATCCACTTAGAGAGCTAGAAATCAAATGGGTCCGAACCCAGAGAATATGTGATGCACTAATATATACTAAAGTTCAGAAGCCAATGCAGTTTTATGAAGTTTATTGAATTTGCCCCAGATAGAGATGTCGTTATCTATTTGCCCTCTGCGTTAAAGCTCTACATAAGCAAACTTTTTATGCAAACATGAAAGCGATCACATGATTAGTTATTTGGCAAGCGCACCTTCACAAAACTAAACTGTTCCTCCCGTGACCGAGGCGCTTTATATCTGACTTACTGACTCTAATAATCAAACAGGATAATTTGCTGTGACAGCCAGAGCCTCTCACACCGTTTCCAGCTGGAAAGCAATTTACCCCGCCAGCTCCTCCCGGCTCAGTGCTGCCTGTTTAATTGAACTGCCAGGGACGTCACAATAAATCGCTCTGTTCATCTTAATATCTAGATTTTTGTTTCCAGAGAGGCCATTAATTGCAACAAGAATAAACACGAACAGATGCCAGGTGTATAACAAAGCAATAAAAGTCACAGGACTCCTTCAAACTCTTCAAGCGCCAGCTTAAGGAGACGCAGTTACAAGCAGGAAGTGGATGGTGCACAGAGAAAATGCTTCCCCCTACATGCTAACAAACATGAAACAAAAAATATTTTTCAAAAATACCCAAAATTAAATAAAGGGCTCCTTGGATTCATTAAAAGTTGTGTTACTTTTAATTTTAAAAATACATTTGAATAAAGTGGAGCTTTTTATATTTTAGAGTAGTTTTGGTTAATTGTATTCTTGGCTGTAGCGTGACATCCCTGGGGAAATATTTTCCGGTTGCTCTGATAACATGAATCCATGATAATGTGTGCTGATGGTTGTTAGACAGCGTGTCCAGGTGCTAACGTCTCCATTACCGCTGTCCCCAAATCATGGGGGCATGCTATGAAACATTATGTGTGACAACCATGAGCATTTTTATTATTTCTCTTTTTTGTGTGTTTTATTTTAGTATATATATTCTATAATCGTGAAAAAACACAACACAAAAAGTATACTTTTCCCCTCCTGTCACAATGCGGGAAATCTGTAAAAACTGTAAACTTCTGCAAAAAAAATAATTAAAAAAACTTCAGTGGGTGAAGTCATTTTCCTGAAAACTTGTGTCTGAAATGACGTGTTTTTCTGTCTGGGGTCCGGTGTCTGTTCCAGGAATCTCTGTTGCTGTACAAAGTCATCAATTCATCTTCCAGTTTGAGTGTCAGCCCTGTGAGTCTGACCGAGCCAGAGTGTGTGTGCGTGTGTGTGGTGGGATTGCGGCATTCCCCTCCAGCTCGTTGTGTTCTCAGATGGTTTATAAATGTCCTATGAATTAGGGGTAACAGAGTAAGAGACCATTTGCTCCCCCGCTTCCCATTTGTAATATTTAGTTCTGAATGGCTCCGGCGTAGACCGCTCGCCTTGGAGGGGAGGCTGCGCACCGAGCATCCTAAGCTGATCCTTGCATATGAAAGCCAGGCTTGTTTTGCAATCAGACAATGTAATGAATTACAATGAGGAGGTCCAGGTGTTTTGTTTTTTCCTTAAAGACCACATTTTGAGGATTTTAAGGCGTTTTTTTTTTTGTATTTTCCTTTTAATTGCAAAATATTTTCAAACCTCTCGATATATTTACAGAGACAGATCAATGCGTAATAATTCTTAATGCTTCATGTTTTTAAGGAACCTTGACCCTTTGATAATGTTCTGGGCGAGCAGGCTCCCTTCCACCGCTGTAACGTCTCCTCCTCGCAGAGACTTATGAGAAGGATCAAAGTGTTAATTCGCGTGTAGGCTGAACACATGCCCCGTGGTACACGTGAACCGTACACTCATGAACTGAAAATGCTTGCAGGAAGCAGCTTGTTCCAGATGTCTGTATGTGAGCGCTCTAAAGAGAACTCGCTTGTCTAAGTACAAATTGTTTCGTGTTCTGCTGCCGTGATTGGCCATCAGAAGATTGCGTGAGAGAGTGCAGACTATCTCAACACGCGGCTCTTATTTAGACCTGGGGGCAAATGACACAGCCTAGCCCCGGCTGGTATGATCGCTTACAGCAAACGTATCAGCTGCTACCGAGAGCAGAGACGTCTTCATGCTTTCGCACTCAGCTGGAGTTAATAAAATCAGTGCCGATAATACTCCGGAGGTTATAGAAAGGGGTAAAATGTGATTCGGTTTCATGGCGGTTCCCTAAATGTTTGATGAATGGATTTTTATATCTTTATTGATTATTTCTGTTTTATTTCGTTTTAACGTTGCTCATAAAAAAGTGTTTTCGGCCTCTGTGGGTCTGAAATCTGCTAAATATCATGTTTATCGCAGAAGAGCAACACACAACCAAAAACGTAACCACAATATAGTACGAAACTCATTTCATTTATAAAAGTACTTGGGTGAACCCTAAACGTTTGATGATCGTACATATTGTTTCCGGTGAGTTTGGTTAAAGTTCTTTGCACTTGAGCTCGTTTTTAGGGATCAGGTAGGCAGAGAAGAAGCGCACAATGACTTCCCTGCACACTGACCAGAAGCGCGAGGAAATGCTTGCGCCACTTGGTAACCTATATTATTGATTTGCACGTTCTAGATTGCTACACGTTCTAGATTGCTGCTCTACATGCCATACAGCTTGTTTCTATTGAGGACTCATTTTGCATAAGGTGTCTTTCTGCAGTAGCTCGTTACCTTTAATTAGATAATAGAATATTGTTTAAGTTTCTGTTAAAATTTCTCAGCCACTCTTGTTATGTTTTATACAAAGACAAAAAACTTTGAATTAAAAAAATTCAGGCAGAGGTATTTCAGTTGCACTTTTCATTAATGTATCATTTTTCCAGTTTATTGAAGTCCATCTTATAAGGGCCAAAGAAATATGTTAATATGTAGTTACCCCGCGGTTATTTGCCCCCCTCGGTGTGGTTATTGTAGCCCGTTACCCACTCAAGGTCCCCATGAGCTTTTCAGAAATCAAGGTGTTTCCATTTTTCGTTGTCCAGATTCTCTGCTTTTGTTTAGGTTCTTGAGTGTTCTGGGTTTTGTTAGAAATATTATGAATTCCCACACTCGGAGATTAAGTTATCTTTTGAAGGCTCTGGGACTGATTAATACCACACACCACGCTGCAGACATAAAACATATTGGACAAAAATCTGGCTCAGGACAATAGATTTCTACTGAAATATTACTGCCGAATGTTGCAGACGGTTTGAATGTTTCACTCCGTTAAATGTTTGGGTTTAAAGCAGAGACCCTCTCCAAATCTTGTGTGTGAGAGCTTTAATCATGACGTGATGCGGCTTTGTGCAAGAAATAAAATTACATTTCTACGATTAACTGTTTAAATTGGGAAAAAATGCCTCCGACTCTTGATGTGATCCGAGGTAGCAGCTCTCTCTCTAGCGGCTGCGGGCCTTTCGTTTTGTTTCGGTGATATTAAAGCTAAAGCAAAACCTTCAACCGACTGTATGAAAGTGTTTTTGTTGGTTCTGTACCCGGGTGACATTTACAGTCATGGTCTCCGGATACTTTATTAGCTGAATTACACTCCCGCTAAATAAATTCAAGGTCCTTGGGCTGCCACCCACCACGTTACTGTCTAAAGGGGAAATACATGAATGATGATCCCTTGGACTGAATGTATCTGAATGATGGTGACGGCCTCATCAGTCTGATAATTGAGCACAGGTTACGCATGGGTGAAATTTTTATTAATGAAAAAGTTTATGCTTTGGAGGAAAGTCGATCCCTTGTGTCTTTTTTTTTCGGTGCTGCCCTAGAACTAAACCTGCGCAGCGCCACCAGCAGCCCCTCCATGCCTTGTCCTTCTCCTGAATGTCAGCGTACAACATCACTCAAACGTTTTCTAACATGACGGGTCATACAGATGATACGCCAGAGCGAGGTCAGATGGTATTTAGAAGAAGCAGGACTGAAGTTTGCTCGAGAGTTGGGAGAAGCTTGATTTTTAAATATTACATTTTCTGTTGGCCATCGGCGTTTATCAACGCGTTGCTTGTTCCCCTGGCAGTTAGATGGTTAACGAGTGATGTGTGTCTTGTCCAGGAGAATTCCCCCAAAGCTATTATCAGAGCTTCTTTGGTGGCCAGCTACAGACACGTAGAAGCTTTATATAATCATCCGTCTCTTTCCTTGAGGCCTCTCCATGTTCTTAGTCATAGATTCCCAAAAACAGAAAATGTAGAAAACACCACATGACTGCGTACCATTCAGACAGCCGGCTTCCCCTAGGTGGAAGGTTGACGTTGCGTTGTTCCTTGGGAGCCTGAACGTTTCACCTCTTCCTAGCGATCGGTGGAGATTACACATCTTCAGTCTTTGAGGTCTGATGGTCCAGGACTGATACGCCTTATTGCCGGCTCTTAATGAACCAATCCAACCGGCCGAGTTCACACAAATATTTACGGGATAGCTGTTTCTGCGCCTAATCATTGAAACACCCGATTACTTTAGATCGTTACACCAATGACATCAGGTGCAAAACTTGTGTGCAATAGCCTTACCGATGTTCATTACACAGAATTTTTCAAAAATGCTCAAACAAAATCCTCGTCTCGATGGGGCAGAAGTAGCTCACTGAATTCCTGACATTTAGAAGATGACAAATACCGCATGTGACGAGGGGCTTTGAAGCTCATTGATTCTGTCTCGAACACATGTGCAAGAAATCCCATCCGGGTTATCTGGTTACACAGAGGACGAGGGGATAGCTCCGCTTGGCAGAATGATTAGCCTTCTTATTTCAGCTGCTCTCGGTGTTCATGTGATATGATTGTGAATTGCTGGATATAATAAAAAATATAAGAAAGGATCATATAATAGTTTGGCCAGCATGTTTCCCATGGACTATCTGTAGTTGAAGCTTGGCTATTAGAAATGGCCAGTATCTGACACTTAGAAGCTTCAATGTGTCCAGTGTGACCATAATAAACTTAAAACTCCGGAACTGGTTCAAAGGAGATGGAAAGCAAAGCCATGATCTTTAACCCTTCATTTAATGGGTCACAATACAAGAGTATATCGTCTATACGTTATTCTGTTCAATGTTATTTTTTAGACAATTACCTCCTGGCCGATTCATTATTACCAGCCATTGTAACATTATTGCATCATAACATGTTCCAAAACGTCCAAACTTTTTTATAATTTCATACATAGACTGTATTATCCCGCACGCACATTTACCAGGATCATACAACCTGAGATGGGTTTAGTAAATATTTTCTTGTAGATTAGTGGGGCTACCCCTGGATATTTTTTTGTAGCGTTTAGAATTTGTCTTCTGTAATGTGGATTGGGAACCCACTTGTACCCAATCACTTGAATCAGGTGTGAGGATGGACTAGAGCATAAAGACAGAAAATTAGCCTTTTTCCAGGCATTTCCCCAAATCATCTGCCTTGTGCACTGCTCTGTAGATCTTAGACCATTAAACGTATTTCCCTCCCATCCAGAGACTGCAGTCCGGTTAGATTTGTAGAAGCAGGTTCCCAGCGACGGGGGATTTAAATCTTTTCCTGGTGTTGGTTTTCACATGAGTCAAGTAATACGGAGGAAGATACAGTAATTTGAAAAATGCCGTCTCGGAATGTAGTAGCTGATTTTCTGGGATCAAATCCAGTTTCAAAATTAAACCACAAGATATTAGAAAGTACCTGAGTCAAACCCCCACCTGAATAGAGAAAAACTTTAGTGGGGGAGCCTGCTTGGGCCCTTTGATGATGATAACTTTGCTCCCTTTTCTTTTTACAGGAGCATTTTTGTGATGCGGGGGAGGGGTGGATGATGGATAGACAAGGAATCATATCTACTGTGAATAAAAGATGTAAAAATAGCGCATTCGTCATGTTCAGCCATTTATCGTTTGTAGTAACGCATGTGCACCCAGATTGGCGAATACTATTTTCTCTGCTACACCAGACATTTATATATTTAGTGTTCCTTTAAAAAATAATATTTAGAAATATTATGGTTTAATTTTAATATATCAACATTCTGCTAAAATAAGAAGTAAATAGACTTTTTAGTAAAGTGTTAATTTATTCCACATAACAAACCTTGTATTAAAAGGTAATATTATTGCATATATTTAAAAAAAATCGTTCCACAGACTCTCAGGATGCCCATGAAGGCCAAACTAGTTGAGGTTGTTGCATTGCATCTTTATGGAGCATGTCTTGGAACCTCAGCAAATGGTTACACTTCAGATGGATGAAGTGTCGGCCCCATGTGTGCTCTTTACTCTTTAAATGAAAATGTTCCTCCAGGTGATACATCACGCCACATGTAGTGTTCCTATGTAGTTACTGTCACAGCGGTGGCAATCCGGGTAGATTCTGTCCATTCAGTGCTTTCGAGTAGCCATCTGGCCGGTGCTCTAGGCAATCTTCGCTGACATTGGAGGCTCTGGATGGCATATAGTGCCCCCCCCCGCAGGGAAAGATGACACCCCCAGCACAAACTTTTATCAGCTTGGCAGATGGCTGGTAGTCCTACTGAGTCGTCCGCCATTTGCAAGATAATGCTTTTTACATGCAGCAGGCTATGGGGAGCATGGTGGGTACAGGGGTCTCGCTATGCATCTACTCTAAAGTTCAATCTTATCCCACTTCTCACCATCCGCTACTTTATAGGATCTCATCGCGGGAGGTGAGCTTCACCATCTATACCAAGCATGTCTTGGAGGAAACGGCAGATTTATAGCCACAGACAATAATTCTTAATGTGATTAGGACTCGGTACATGCAGTTACATTTTGCCTTTAGTTTTGGTTTTCTGCAAAGACTTATTTTAGTAGAAAATGTTCATTCTTGACATCCGTGACGGATGCGTTTGGCGCGGCCTCTGGCCAAATAAATCCGTATCGTTCTGTTCATCTGAAGCTGCAAATCTCTCTTTATCATTCCTCTTCCATTTCCTATACTGTCAAAAATATCCAAATGGTCTAAATTGAAATTTCCTGACTATAATGAAAAGCTCAGGGTTTGGGCTGGATCAAAGTGAAAAGGGGAAAAAAAGAGAAAAAATATTACGCTGTCCATGTTCCAAGTAGATAAATCGATTCGTAGAACACAGGCGCTATTTTAGGCAATGTTGGTATATAGCTAAATTCTAAAAATATTGCTTATCTCAACAATATTAACAAAAAGGTGTTTTTTTGGGTGGGCTTTGCTTTCATTTCCTGCCATTTCAGTTCAGTCAGCTTATTGTCAAATAAAAAAGGACAAGTTTCCCTTATTGTGTGAACGATGTCATAAGTGTGACTCACGAGTGCTGAGTATTCGGGTTCAGGACACTAGTAAGTGCCGTCTTGTTATGGACTACGCATGCCCCCGTTACCCAGAGCTATTGCGGGCCTTGAACAAAAATTTGAACTTAATTATATTGCGAGCTGAATTTAAGCTGCTCTATAAAGTCATTTCCCGTCACCAAATAATAATAGAAGATTATTTTGCCGCAGAACGTCCTGATCTCTCCTAGTGAAACGTTACAAGTGCAGGGAGTTGAGGTTAATGATCCGGCGATGGTAATCTTGGTCTGTTCTGCCGCAGATCTGTAACTTACTCATTTTTTCTACTACTTTGTTTTAAATTTCATGTCATTTTATTTCCGGTACATTTTTATTCCAATGACTTATATTTGGGGCAGGGTTTCCCTTCTTAAAATACAATGGCCGTCCCTTGGCCGTGTGTTCCCAGGAAAACCTCATAAACTGACTTGGAATCAATAAACCAAACAAAAAAAAAACGCCAATTAAAGAGGACTTTATAACAAACTGGGATTTCTGGTTACGATTAATTCTGATGTATTGTGAGAAGCAGTAAATATCCAAGTAATTTATGGGCTCCCTTGTTTTGGTAACTCCGTCAAAGGAGACGCACAAATAATCTCAGGAAATACTATGGCTGGCGGCAACGTCTTTTCTAAACATATTGGGGAAGTCCCATGAAAAATATTTTTCTCCTTTTGCATGAATCCCCAGCTCTGTATACAGCATTATACCCCCCGCGCTGTATACAGTAATAACCCCATAGCTCTGTATACAGCATTATACCCCCCAGTGCTGAAAACAGTAATAACCCCCACCCAGCGCTGACAAAAACTTGGCTTTATTTCATTTTATCCTAATAAACCCCCAATAAACATGCAGCCGCCGTTGCTGTCAGTCATGTGATGTTTTGGGTCACTTTCTGGCTCAAACACCACACTGAGCCGATGCTTTATGTTCCTCCATGGACTTCTATTGTTCTGTTTCTCACAGGCAGTATGAGAAGGAGTCGGGGTGTTTGTCTCATAGATTGGGTGAAAGTAAAAGAGTGGAAGCTCATACGATATATATACATACACATGTTAAATCACAGCGGTATTCCTAATCATCAGGCTGGAAAGGTCTTCGGGGGTACTTTTTGGTTACAAGTTGTTTCTCAAAGCTTCCTGCGAGTGAAATAATATATCATTTACAAAAGCTTTTTTAGGCTGTACCAGTCTCTCATGCCTCTGTTTGTATTTTCGTGAACTGTACTTTTATGGGGATTTGATCTCATAATCCTGCTGCGATAATCACAATTAGAATGTTAAATCGCGCTGAGCCTGTTCCGTGCGAGGATCCAGAACACTTGGCCTTTTACGAGTACGCGATGTTGCGAAAACATGTCTTTTTCATGTAGATACACTTTTATTGTGCTTCCAGTTACTGTCCTGTATCCGCTCCCCATACCCTTTACACAAACAGTCTCCAGAACATCCCGGGTTAGAAGGGGATTTCGGATAATTCACTTGGCGCCGGGATCCGTGGCGTATAGCGGGAAGAATAAGTCAGGATAAACAGTTGGGAGGTGGCTGCAGATAAAATGTGTACGTTGCTGATTTACTATTTGGAAATTGAAAGTGAACGAACAGTGTTCATGACGGTAAGTGGCAGCTTAGATCATGCGATTATTTTTATGACATACAGAGCCCAGAGTCGGATTAGGTGGCCGAGAGAGAAATATTTCCCAGCGTGAGGATCCCACACGATGCTTTTACAAGCGACTCTGTATCTGTTTACAGTCAAGTGACTTTAAAGAAGCCGACGTCTTGGAGTGGAAATCCTCGGTGTTGTGACGTTTTCCCGCGCGCTTCCAGTCTGCCATAGCAAGCATGAAGAGAAACCTGAGCGAGTTTGCTCCTCACAGGCTTCTTGACAACCTGCGGAAGGGTGTTTTGCTTCAGGTTCCTCCAGTAATGGTAATCGCCGATGAATCTGGAGACCTGTATTTAAAGCTAACACTTAATACCAAAGCACTGCGTTCTACGACTTTATTATCCTTTCGTATGCATCATTAGACAGAGATTGTGAATCTTCTCATGCTTATCTCTGGAATATTGTATCCAGTAATCATAATGTTACTAATTCAATCTGCAAATTCTTCCATAGTTAATAATATTGAATATGTTAAAAAGAAAGAATACATGTGATGTCACATATATCCTCCTCTCCATTTATAAAACAAACAATGCCTGGAACGATATAAATATCATTAAATGTCTGCTCCCCGATTGATCTTCCACTGAATGATCCTTTCTCCTGGTTTATATAAAGTACATAAAGAGGATTATATTCTGGGGGTTTTTTTACCAATTTTTTTGTTTTAGTCATGTTGTTTGGAATATTTTTAGAATTGTATCCCTGCCGGCCCCCCGCCGCACCCAGGTGATTCCCCCCGTTAGGACCCACCACAGTCAGTGCTGGGTGTGAGCAGAGGAGGCTCGTTACCCCGAACGGCAGGAGGTTAACAGCATAAGTACGTCGGCCCAATCTGAAGGGGAGTGGGGCTATTTGGGGAGATTTGCATTTTGTGATTAGAAGATTTTGGCAGAAGAAATGGCTGCTGTTAAAAGATTTTTTTCTGACCTTTCTAAGTAACTTTTTATCCTCAGATACTTTTTAGTATTTTAGTACAGACAATACTGACTACATTTTTGGGAAATACAGATGTTAAAATTCCTAAAAGGTTTGCATGATTAGATTTTTTTCACCAAAACTGGGAGCTGCTGGTAGTAAAGACGGTCGTGTTTCTGACAGCCGGTGTTGGTGCGTTTCATGGATTAAGTTGATTGAATGGATGGGATTGGAAGTCGAGATCGTCTTTACTCCTGGTGGAGAGGGTAAGGGTTAAGTGCCACATAATTGGGGAGCAGAGATATTGAAAGCCTTTATGCCCTGAAAAGCTTAAAACGGTGACGCCGTGGAATCATTGCCCGGGGCGACCTTGTTTTAGTGAGCCTACGATTGCCCCTATAACCAGTCATCACGTTGAATGATTCCTGTGTCCACTCGGTGAAGATCTCGTGCTGAGGGGGAAAGTCACCCCATGCAGTTAAGGAAAGTGAGATTATTATATAGATATTGGAAAGATATTCATTCTCCTCGACCTGCCGCTTTAATTGAAACGTCTCAGGCCCGGTTTAGCGGCCGGCGGTTCGGCTGACAGGTTGTGAGGGATACCGAGGCTTTAGAATTAAAACTGTACTTTCTGCAGCTTCGCCCGGAGGCTGAATTCATTTCTCTTTAATGTCCTCACTTTCCTCTGGAATTTTCATTGTTTTCATGGCTGGAAGGATTTTCCTCCCTTTGTGTGCTCTGATTGAGCTGTATAACTGTATTCTAACGCTCTTTAACCCTTTTCAGTGGCAAGAGTGCGTCCTACGCAGCGTTATTTATGAGAGTGTGACTTAGATTGACAAAACGATACAAAGACTTGGCTCATAAGCTTGCAATCTAGAGGAAGAGACGTACAGGGGAGCTACTCTGTGGATCAGGAGAGGAGGTGAATGAGTGGAGCCGGACGGGTCATTGGATGGATGAACTCTAGTGGAATCATTTATGGCTCCCTAAATGTTTAGACTCTTCCCCTGTGTGTTTTGGGGTCACTCGGCTGCCGGGTGCTTCTCTTTTCATCACAGTTTATGGAATAGTTAATAACTGTCCTGCTCTGCTGTTATAATGGGGCGAATTTATATATAAAACAGTAAAAATACGTTCTAGGTTTGCTGAATTCTAAGCATGATTGTTGTACATAAGGGTGCAAAATAAAACCCCCACTAAGACAGCGGAGGGGAGAGGGGTGATAGCCAGCGAGAGCGCAGCAGGTAGGCGAGGGGTGCCGCTTTTTCCTCTTCCTGGGGATGTGGTTTTCATTTACTCTGAAACGCAGTTCTTTACAGAATGGGCAAGTCGTGCGAGTGGCTGGTAACCGGGTTTCCTGATTAGAATTTGCTATAAATCAGCATGTTTCACTCTGGAAAGGTTTTTCTACAGTGTGGCATTCTGGGTGCCGACATTCATTTGAGGAAATAATTCCCGTTTATGCTCTTTGCATTAGGTGTCAGTTTGGATAGATGAATTTTGGGGTCATACATCACAGGGCCGTCTCTCACGTGTATAAAGAAGTTATTTTTACAGTCCTAATTATCAGAAGTTTGCAAAATGTTATTATCTGTTCTTTAATACTTACGAGTCAAACAGCTTCTCAAACTAAGCTTTAAGGAAACATAAAAGTCTCCACGAAGAAGCTCTCACCCGGGGCAAACATACGTTATGCACAATGGGTAGACATGGCACCGTCGCCATAGTAACTAATAGAATATTTCTGCCACTCTAGATTGTAAGCTCCTTCCCACTAGTCAAATTGATATGTTACATAGTACTTGTCATGTCCTCTTTATCCACTGTACAGCGATGCGGAATATGATGATATATAATCCGCAGCGAGTCGTCGTGCTCCATTTGCCTTTTAGTCTCTGCTCTGTTGGCCCCAAATCCCTCCCGGGAGATACGGTCTAAAGCCAGGCCTTCTTGGAAAAAGTAATGAAGAATTTGTCAAACAGAGTAAGGTTCAGAGAGATTAATAATTCCTGACGCTACACTTTCCACACCGATCCGGCCTCTGATCCCAACCAAATGCCCAACAGATGCACCACAACAAGCACGTTCATCCCAATGAGCACGTGAACAACATCAGCGCCACCATTGCGCCTGGCGCGGGTTAAACAGCCATGTAGCCCAGAATAGGGGACAAGTCACAGCATGTTACCGGAGCAAAACCCCTTTTCCTTTTGCCGTCTCCTCGGGTCTCCATGGAGGGCGACTTTCTCTGATGAGGGTTTTGCTTACCCGCTGAGACTAATTGCTATTGTGTTTGGATATCAGAGGCTCTTTTAATGCAAACATGAACCATTAATAAAGACGTGAATATATTAGGACTATAAAGGAGAGGAAGTGCCCCATTGTCATGCTTTTATGCTAATGAATGTTCCGCACTCAATGGATGCTTTTCACGGGGACGATTGTTTTGTATCGGAGAGGTGTCTGCTTGCATGGGATGAAGCTGTATTGTATACATTTATATACATAATCTTTCCTCCCCATTAACATATACCCCTCTCTTACTGTCTCCCAATGTGCACCTTCACTGCTCACTGTCTTGTGAATGGCAGCTCCAGTCCCTGCATTCCCTATCATTTAAACTCTATCACACATACCCACTACGGACATCACATCGTGCGCTAAATCTGTGTGACGGCGCCAATACTGCAAAAATAACCTTTAGAGTATGGGAGCTGATTTTGCCCGGAGAAACCTTTTATGTCACAATTTTATTATTAATTTGATGTCACATTTTTCAGACTGAAACGTTGTATTGCAGGATAAAGCGTTTGTACGAGGCAGTTTGCAGACAGATAAAGTTTAAACGTAACTGTTTGGATTTGGAAACAAAGCATCCCGGAGGGGACGATCTTCACAACGAGCCTCCGTATTACCCCCTCCCAGTTTACTTGGTACAGGAGGCTGTTTTGTAACTGCCACTTAAAAAAAAAAAATTCAACTGTATTTAGGGTAACTTGTTTCTTAAAGCTTGTTCTCTGCCAATAACCGAATAGAAACATGGAATTTGGTAGATAAAGGACCATTCAGCCCATCTAGCCCGCCTGACGTGTTAAATCACTCAGTATTGAAAATCTTTTATATATATATTATACGTATATGTTTTTTACTTTTTGTGTTGGTGCTAGTTCTGTGGTTAAAGCGATAACATCTCCCTTTATATATAGAGAGACAGAAAGCTTTTCTCAGCACGATCCGACAGCGGCTGCACAGAAATCATTTCCTGCCGCTAACCAGCGATTTCCCCGACGATTAGCTGTGTGTGCCGGTTCTGTTCACCAGCGATTAGCTGCGTGTGCCGGTTCTGTTCCCCGACGATTAGCTGCGTGTGCCGGTTCTGTTCTCAGCGATTAGCTGTGTGTGCTGGTTCGGTTCCCCGGCGATTAGCTGTGTGTGCCGGTTCGGTTCCCCGGCGATTAGCTGTGTGTGCCGGTTCCCCGGCGAATAGCTGTGTGTACCGGTTCCGTTCCCCGGCGATTAGCCGGTTCCCTTCCCCGGCGATTAGCTGTGTGTGCCGGTTCTAGGCATCTGCCGGTCCCGCTGATGTTCAGCACTATAGCAGCCGCTTCCTCCCCCTGCGGTAGGCGGGCTCTGTCTCTGATGACTGTGGGCTAGTGTTCTCGTTGCTGACACCATAAGCCAGTCTCACTCCGTCTCATTCAGGCTCAGCAGTCAGGCAGTGTAATGCAAACACACAACACAGGGCTGGATTTCTGTAAGCTGCCTGGATCCCAAGGCAAAGCTCTCTGGAGGTGAGGGGGGACTCTGTCTGCTGGGTTTAGCAATCAGGATCAGCTGTGACCACCATACCAGCTAGCCCAGACGCCACGATGGTGGCAAAGGATTACCCGTTCTACCTAACAGTCAAACGAGCAAACTTGACTCTGGAAGTGAAGGCTGCAGCTACTCCCATCAATGGAGCAGAGGTAAGAGTGAAGTTTTTGGATCATTTGGATCTGGCTTACAGAATGCAGAGGAGTTTGACGCGTTCTGTGCTGGGGAGAGGCTTACGGTGTCTGAGGTTTAATTTCGTGCTCCTGCAAGGTCTGTCTGATTAGAGGGGGCTTTTATTTCTGAGTGATTGATACAATTCAGCACTGAATCTCGTTAGAAAGCTGTGAATATACGGTGCTGATACATACGGCGATATTTATATCATACTGAAGAATAACCCTTGATAATCCACACAAGTCTGCCGGGCAGATTAGAATTACTCGTCTCTGCAGAATTTCAGTAGATGCCAACATTGAAAAAGATAGAAACTTACATAAACTTTCAGGTCCTAAAACCTTCAATTTGAGTTTCGAAAGACCAAACCGGCTGTGGCTTATTTTAAAATATTCTGCTAGATTCGGTGTTGGAGATAAATCTGTCACAAGTAACTGAATAGCTGTCCTTCCACAGATTGCAATGGGAAACATGAGATAAATGCAGTGATAGATTTATCTCAATTAATCTGGGCTGATATATCTGTTTTTATCTCATGCAGTCCATAGATTTATCGCCACAGTTGTCTTCATTCCAGTGTGTGCTGCGGAGCTACTTCCACTGTGTTTAACTGCAGGTGTTCTTTCTTACTGGTTTGCGCTGGTTTTTAGATTTGGAGCAATGCCTCCTTTTTGTGTTCTGAAAGGGGTAAAGATGTGTTCTGTATGTGAGTTACAAGGATGTGTTTTAGTCCTCTGTCGTGTAATTAATGGGTTAAACTGAGCAGGTATCATGTGTTGCTGGATAATATTTAGACAGGACGGTGTCCGTGTCTCCAGATCTTTAGCTGGACCTGTCTGGACACGGCTCTACTTGCCAAAACAATTCCGTCAAGTGAGTGTGAGTGTCGATCACACAATGTTGCCGTTGAGCATGCTTCTCTTTTTGCTAGCAGTTTGGCTGCTGTGTCTTGATAGTAAATTAGCCGTTAGTCCTGCTTGGTGCAGCGCACGGTATAACATCTGCAAAGTGCACGCTTTGCCCACGGAGAGGAGTTTCACCGAGTTTATTCAACAACTGAACAGACTTAACATCCAAGACGCAGGGCAGAACACCAACGGCTGCCCAACCGTGCATGCTGTCAAAAACCAAGAGTCCACCAAATGCAGAAAGTCATGCAAAATACAGAGAAGCGTCAGTGATGACATCACAACATTTAACACTTCCAGGGGCACTTATCTGTCTAATTTAAACCTGTGGCTTCCTCTGCTGATATGTATTGTAGAGATAGCAGGAGTTCTGTAGGTCGGTCATTTATCGGGCCCCAGGGGTGACTGGATTATGACCCTCGCTCCCCCTCTGAGTGCTGTGTTCTCTGTCAGTGTACTCGCCTTAAGCTTGGAGGGGAGGGAGGTTTCTCTTAGATAAGCGTTTTTCTGAAAGAGAATGACCTTTGTTTTCTCAGGCACTTCTAGACTTGCAGCAGCTGCCAAAATGTCCCTGCGATCAACAGTTTTTCCAGTCTTTGAAGCTGTATTAACAGCCAGGAAGGCAGCGCACCAGGGTCTACACAACACAGTTTAGCAAAGATTGTGTAGAGAACTCAGATTGTGACACAACTAGAAACCAACACTTACTCATTATAGCAAATCATTCAACTATGAAGAAAATATGCTCTGTGGAATAAAGATATCCCGTCGTGATCACTGATCTCATGGTATAGATACATATTTACAGGAAATCCATTCACAAAAGCTGCCTCTCCAGAGGTCTTCTAACCCCTAGAGCCATATTCTTGCTTATTTATAAGACCACCTTACTTTAAAATCTCTGCAGCAAAATAAAGTCTGATTATAGTGAATTCATCAAACTAGGAAATATTCTATTTCTTTTTAATCCATGAATCAACCTCCTTTCCAGCAAAACGACAGAGATGAGACACTCGCATAATGAAGTACAAACGGATGCTCTAGAAATATATATTTTGTCCAAGATCAGTGTTCCAACTTCGAGCTGCGTCCATCTGAATGCAAAAAAAAGAAAAGATGACCTCAGCCTTTTTTATTTCCAAGCAAAGTATGCAGCAGAGAAGGATATATCATTCATCAAGACTCATAAGATTTAAAAAGCAAGGTCAGGACGGGCTTCTTTGAGCCATGCGATCATTTTACTATTAATAGGCTAATACTGGAAGATAACAGATAGATGCCCTTGGTCACGGACAACTGTGCTGTCATTCAGGACATGGTGAAAATGTAGAAAGAAAGCTCTTAATTTAAGGACAAGAACCATTCTATTTAATGGCATTGGCCTCCAGCTTCTCATAAATCTGCCCAATTATATTAATATTGACTTTTCCTTCATGTCTGGTGTTTTTCTAAACATAGTTTATACCCCTACAGGTGGCATGATGGGGTCATAACAGGGTTCAGTTCACTTAGCACGGTCTTTAGAATCCCAAATTCCTTTGTAAGTTTAATGAGAGTAATGCCTTTTTGACGCTCCCAAGTTCCCACTCCCATTTGTCCGGACAGGTTACAATGTGTGGTCCTACCGAGGGCCATCGTTTTCTTAAGAGGCCCTCAAATTAGCAACAAGAAATCTGTCAATATGGCTGAGCAGCTGAGTGATTCCTCCATGTTCACCAAAGGAGATCTTTAACACCCACAATGCTGGAGGTCTTCAGAACGGAATTACCTCGGAAATACATTTTTAAATAAATGTATTCATATTTAATATTTTTATGAACACAGTATGGATTTAGGATATATTTTATTTATATTTTTTATTGAAGTTTACTTCTATGCGGAGGTTGAATGTCTTAATCTACTTTCTGTCTCCTACAGTAGAAGCGCAGACAGCACATTCTGGTGGCCATGTATATAAAGTTTATTATACGTGTATTATAATAAAGCCCGTTGACAGGACTTCAAGAAACGTTCAGTTGCCAGGTCTGTTCTTAGGCCAAACATAATGTCAGTTGGAATTGGAACAGGATAGGGACTTATCATCTGATATGGGACTTCAAACAACCTCCCTTATCTCCAGGTCACAGCTGATGAGCAAAAACCTTCATGCCTACAAACTCTTCCTCATAATCTGTGAAGCCTCCAGCCCTCCAAATGAACCCACCTAACCTCTTTAAATGACAATGGCCACCATAAAGAACAAACAGTAATCAGAGTTTTGCTAATTGCTTCCAAACAAACCATTCTATTGTTTATCTGAGCAGGAGGAGGTGAGATACTTACAGTTAGTAGCAGGGTGTAGGGAATAGTTCTAAAAAAGTATTGATTATTTAATGGTTACAGTTTGAAGCCAATGAGAAGATTAACTTTAAGAAAGTTTGCAAAATACTTTTTATTGTTGTGAATGTAAGACAATTCTGATGCAAACACCTTTACAATATAAAGTCTCATTTGCCGTCGATGCGAGATTATAATAAACCCGTCTGGTGGGTGCAGCTGAAAGTTGACCTTGTTTTTCTGCTGTTCGGTCGGCGCTGTTAATTCAATTTGACCGGATGGATTGCATTCTGCCCAAAGGGGTAATACAGTAATATCAAGTGTTCTCTCGAGTGTTCAATTGTAAAAATGACAAGCCGAGGAGTGGCTGTAACTGGCTTTTTGGGGTGTGCTGTATAGATCTGTAAGATATGCAGTGCATTTGTATCCCGGGGTGTAGGGTTGTGGGCTTTGTCCAGGTTGTCAACAAATCTTTTTTGTGTTCCAGACTGACCACGATTTGCAGGGTTTGAACACACGCTGGGGATGGTTTTAGTCCAAAGATTGTTTGGGGTCCAAACACTTGTCCAGAACTGTTAGCAGTATTTGTCGCTCTCCATCATGTGCTATGAACGTTCAGCTGCACAGGCCAGGAAGGTGGTTTTCTCAGACCCTGTCATAAAGGCCACCTTTTAAAAATTGAAATATTCCTTTAGTATCTGGTCTGGGATAGGTTTTTCGTCAGACCTGCTTTTATGTCTGCTGCAAAGAACTAGGAAGATTTAGTTCCTGCTTCACAAATACAGCGGATGTAAATTGAAATATTCAGTCGCAGGGAAACGCTATACATTCTATGATGTGATTCTCAACATTATTGCAGGAGCTCTTCCCATGCAGCTATGCACGCCCCGTGTCTAATAGGACATGGCAACTAAACCTTGGAGATATTCTTATGTATGGGTCAAGTGCCTGGTCCTGGGTAGTGTATTTCTTGATTTTTTGACAGTGCGTCCCTCATAAAGTTGGACGTCATTTGGAGCAGAGCTGTCACTCACAACCCTGCATGGCGTTACATTTCAAGAGGCAAAGATCAGATCGCTTTCCTGGGACAGGCATCTGGAGCCTTCTGGTCCCACAAGGTGTTGTGGCTGCGCAAACTAACAGGTTTTTCCAGTTTTGGCTATTTATATAATGGCCATGGACGACCTGATAATAGGACCAGTGGGTTTCACCCCCTCCTCCAGTAAAAACAATCGCTCAATCTCCGGTGTGCTCAGCATTGTGTGATCGCTCCCCAGGCAGGTAGGGATTTAGGCCTTTGTGGAAAGTTTAATGCTCACAAAATGAATGCCATTTAAAAGCGTTAACATTTTTGGGCAGGTGTGGCTCTTTATTGTGTGGGCCTCAAACATCGCCTGCAGCTTCATTCTTAAAGGTAACATATTTCAAGCCAACCTAAAGTTTGACGTTTATTGCTAAACTTGGGTGTTTTTATAGGCAGAACTTTTATGAAATGTCACTCAGTTGTTGTTCTTAAAAAGCTCTGTGTTTACTTTGTGTCTCTCTCTGCCTTTGAGCATATAGTACATTACAGCGGCGAGCGAAGTAAACCCTTAGAATTTACAGAATATAATGAAGGGGGATCTATGTGATTTCGGCTTATGAGATAAATGCACTCGGCAAAGCCCTTGATTTAAAATGAATTGGGTTTAAAACTTGCACAGCCAGCAGTCTGCCTTCAGGAGAATGATTTCTTTTTCTTAATCTTTTTTTCTTTTCTTCTTCTTTAGCTGAATAATTCCAAATGTATTTTCCATCTAACGTAGATGTTTTCATAACTCCCAAAGTCAGGATTGATTGTGTCCCCCGTATGGGAGACGTTTAATGTGGTTTTTGGACCTGATTTTGTACGTTACGGCTTTGCGATGTCTGGGCCAATTTCGCCGGTAGCAGACTAATAAAAAAGTAATAAGCTCTGGCAAAAAGCCACTCCAAATGTTGTCCTACCTCCGTAATACTGTCTGCATTTGATAACTTGTAAATGAAAACTCTTACACTGGCCAAGTGCTCTGTCACCATTTTATTTCTTTGACCTTTTTCTTTTTGGCAAATACGTGGACATTAAAAAGATACTCTCTTAATGGCGAATCTACACCATGACTGTCCAGGTATAAGCAGCATGATCTTATTTTCCAGCCAGGACTGAATGCCTCGCAGCCTCAAGGCCACCTTTCTTTAATTCCCAAAACAAACAAAATCCCTGATCGTATGTTTCAATTTCCGCCTTAAACATTAAACGTTAAATGTAAGAGCTGAAGACACCTCATAAGAACTTTAGCAGAAAGACCTCCGTCTCCACCGGGCTGCATGATCCAGGTCACCGAGCCTTTCGTTCTTTGGATAATTCCTATCTGAGCTTTTGCTTCTTTTATTCTTTCAGAAGCTGAATAAAGCAACTTCTCCAGCTGAGTGCGTTAATTGGAGGGATGTGGGTGGGCTTGCTTAGTGAAATTGAATAGAGAATTAATCAATACCATGACAAAACAATTTAACTCAATCTGACAGCCCCATTCCAGCTAATAATGCGGGGCGATTCCCTTTATCAAGTCCCATTGAGAGGCATCCAAGCCAAGTATTTGATTAACAGTGAACTGTAAGACACTCCAAGGGCAGACATTTGTCTAAAAGATCATTCCTTTACTGATTTGGGTTGGTTTTAAATGAACCTGGAGTAGCAATGCAGTAGATCATCTATCAATCATCTATCTATCTCTCTATCACCCTGCGGAAAGGCTTTACAGTTGCTTATTCACGGAGTGCGTATTATAATAGCTTTACAAACCGATTTGGCCGTAACCGTGTGTCATTCCAAGGACACGTTCATTTATTCACATCTCTTTGTAACTGGGTGGTTTTAAGTTGCCAATTTCCTATTTTAAACTGGAGTATTGATGTCAAGCGCTTTATCTCCACACAGGCAGCTTTTCGATGTTTCTGATGCCGTTTTGCTGTTAGCGCAGAGATGCAGTTTGTTGTTGTGGTTGTTGTAGTTGTTGTGGTAGTTTGTCACGTTGCTAAACTCTGTTTAAATGTTTTTAAAGTTTATGCGCAAATGGCAGGGTGTTCCCGGTGATCCGCCTTTAGGTGTTACCAATACATTAGCAGCTCTTTTGTAACTAATCTCCTATATTTGCTCAGAGCATTTGCACCCTTGTAAATCTGACACTTTCAGGAATCCGACGCACTCTTTGCAAACAGTAAATCAAATAAACCGGCGTGGTGTGAAAGCCACGCATGCTGGAGTGGAATTAAAAGGCCGCTCTAATAATCACATCGACATCTGTCTTTTGATGCGAGATGACGCTTACATTTGACATCTGTACATTTTGTTATTTAATAGGAAACATTATAAGACACAAACTGAAACATATAGCAGAAAACAGAAAAGCCTGAACGCCTTGAAGTTCTGGGTTTGAGAATATAAGGAAGCATTAACTGATGGCAGCAGCCGTGTTTCAGGGAAGCTTTCACTATGATCACCACGTCATGGATGGTCAAAGGTTGTCTGTTTTGGGGGAAACCATTTTTCATACTTGTAGTAATGTTTTGATCTGTGAAATATACAGCCCTGTCCTGTATGCAGCAGACAATAATCAGCGGATGTTAAATGACTCCAACAAAGCGAATGTCAAAGAAAGCAGATCAGACTTCAATGGAATTTAGAGAGAAGAGAGGAACGAGTGAGGGGGGTCTGGCACATAACGCATGTCATTAGCATAAACTGGGGGTTCAGGACTGTGGTTTGTGACACGTTGTGGCATTAGCCCAGCCCGTAATATGCGCCATACACTAAATCCGTGCATGAATAATTTAGGGCCCAGAATCACACTCTCTCTATATATATGAATAATTCCTTTTTATTATTCCCATATCTACACGCTGCTAGTAGCCGATAGACATGCGGTGATATTCATCTCAAAAACATGCAGCAGAGAGGAAGGACAATCCCAATTCCCTTTAGAAATTGCTACAAAAAAGGATTCTTGTGTTAACATAAACAAAAGATAACCAGTTATAAGTGCCCTTCCAGGAATGGCACAAACAAGGACCCACTCCTCAAAAACCAAATGAAACAGATGTAACTACTATTTACTTACTGCTAAAACCAGTTTCCGTTATGCAATTACACCTGTACTGGGGGAAAGAATCGATTGGCTCTTTTTGCCTATGACTTTGGGGGCATATAAAGCCTTTTCTGGTTCTTTACTTCTATGTCTAAGCCAACAGAGTGGGGATCATTAGTCTTTATTGATTTGACACATGATCATCATCACTAAGCTTGGAGACACACAGACAATTTCTGGCACAAAATCCCAAGGAGTCCGTTTTATTTATGGGTCAACAGTGAAAAATATTATCCGGTATGGCTCTGGGGAAGTCTGGTGTAAAGGAAATAGGCCAATAAACATCATGTTTCTTTGAAGATAAAAATGCAGAACAATAGGGGTGCGAGACATCGGAGGGCCGTGTCTTCTGCCAGGTCTGGAGAAGGAGGCCAGTAGGCAGAGACGATACGCAAGAAGCCTCCAGCGGAGAGGAAACAAAAGCAATATATTTTCCTTGTGTTTGGAAAATAGCCAGTTTGTGTTATTCGCTGTTGTTGGTTTTGTAGTGCCAACTTTCTTTGTTTCAGTTTGTGACTGACTGGGGTTATTTCTAATCAGAATAAAAAGTAATATTCTAATCTGAATAAACAAAGTACCATTTTTTTTTATTGGAATGGAAGTGCCGGGATGGGGCATATGACATAAAAACTGATATACCTTATAAACAGATTCTCTCTCTCTCCCCGTAACCTGTAGAATGCCTCTCATGCTCAGCGCATTTTGCTTTTACCTTTCTGACTCCCACCCTGTAAAAGGTCTTTAATACATTGGATTGGATTTGCTTGCAGATGGATAATGCCATATAAGTGCAATTAGGATCGTCAATTCTTACTGTTTTTGCAAATGTTTTTTCGTTACCATTGATGGTTATTCTACATGGGGTGTTTATCTTATCACATATATATGTGTTTTTCTTTTCTGCTTGCATTATAGGAACCTAGTACTAAGCGGGTTAAACCACTGTCCAGAGTCACATCACTTGCCAACCTTATACCACCGGTGAGGGCAACACCCCTAAAACGCTTCAGCCAATCACTGCAGGTAAGAGCACACCTGACTTTGCCGTATATTTAATTTAAAACTTAAAAAAATGTTCTTCTGTAAAGAATGAGAAGTCAGAAGTCCAGGGATTTATTGACGCCATAGCAAGTAACTGAGATTAGTGATCAGCTCTGCCAACCCTCAATAAATCATAGATTTTCCTGGGGTAACCCCAACACCCTGCAAGGAACACGTCTTAATATGACTTTCTCTGCTGATTTAACGTCTGCAGAAGGGCTTAAAACAGGAATACATGAAGGTAAAAAGAAAATGACATTGTCAGTTGGAAAAATATCTCTTTATATTTTGTTGATTTTTTTAGTGCAGCTTGGTGATGAAAGGTCTGATTACTGCTGCTCCCGGTCTGCATGTGAAGCCTTTGACATGTGATATGCACGGCTGTAAATTATAACGCATAACTTTATATGAAACCGTAGCCGCGCTATACACAATGAAATAATGTCTAGCCAGGGTCAGGAGCGGAAACTCGAGACCTCTCAACTCATCTGTACACTTTATGTACACAGTATATATATATTATATAATCAAAAATATTTGTGTGTATGTATGATTGTGTGTATATATATTTTTTATATATATATAGAGAGAGAGAGAGAGAGAGAGAGAGACTGACTTAGTGTAGAACAGAAAAGGGCTTGTTTTCCTTGTTTTTTTGCTCTCTGTATCTGAGTTGCATACAAAAGCTGCATTTATTAGAGAGAAACGTAAGGCAGACGGATCTGGGGCCGCACGCCTCGTGTGTAATCTAGAAAATAGTGGATTGAATGACTAGAACAGAAACGACTAACCGGCTGGGAAAGAAACCTCTGAGTACCACTAGGGAGAAGCTATATAATCGTTCTCACAAGCCATTTGCTATGGGAGAGGTCAGGGTGGTGGGGGTTCTGGTTCCTGGCTGAAAAGAAGACATTATTAGTTCCAGTTGTACGCACCAGCGTGGAAAGTAGATGATGTTTTGGCGAGACTTCTTTTCGGAGGTTGAACACCCGTCTTTAAGCAGCTGTGAGCACTCACTGTGCGTCTGTGAGCTTCTGATCTAGGCTTACTTACCTCTCGCAAATTTAAAGCCTGTTTCCACTTAGAAATTCTCTTGAGAGACTTTGACAGACCAGTGACTACACACATCCCAAACCGCTGCACATACTGCATCGAGGCGTAAGAGAAGTTCATCGAATAAATCAGACACTTAAAAAACTTTAGTCACATAGCAGTACTATGCGATCCAGGTTAGGGACAACGTTCAGTCCATGAGGCCGGACTCCATGAATAACTGCAGAACTTGTACAAATGTCTTGTTTTATTTGATGTTTTTCAGCGCTCCATAAGTTTCAGGAGTGATAGCCGGCCTGAATTGTTTACCCCTCGACCATGGGCAAGAAATGCCCCCCCTGCCATCACAAAACGAAGAGACAGCAAGTTATGGAGCGAGACCTTCGATGTTTGTGTCAACCAGGTCCTCACGTCTAAAGAAATCAAACGCCAGGAGGTTGGTATTTCCATGCATGACTGGCTGTTTGCTCACAAACATAACGACCGGGCAGTCAGTATGTTGGAAGTCTAATAATTAGAATGTAATAAAACTGATTATTTTGTATCTTCTGACGATTCTTTCACAATGGTTTCATGATGTAAGCTCTAAATGCACTTAAAAGGGATATCACTCCTTTGATGTGAAGGAAATGCCCTCTTTTAACCTATTTCATCTGCAGTTTTCAATGGAACTATTGTGCATCGACTTACTAAGTAGAGGAGACATATAGTATTACCACGTTACTGTTTTTTTATTCTAAAGACACTAATCTATTTATTTATTATTTATTAATATTTTTTATTTATTATTTACAATGTCTACTATAGTAGTCAAGACACTGGGACAGGGCCCTCTACTTATTTCATAGGGAGATCAACACATGAACAGGTTACAGGTTTCAGTGTTTTGTTAAAATGTTTTCAGTTTTGTGGCTTTTTAATAATCCCAGCAGGAGCCTATAAAACCAAGTCCACAAATAGCAGCTCTTAACTTAGAAACATCCCGCTTTTTTAAATGTAAAATTTGTTCAGTGCTTTTGACTAATGAATTCTTGGAAATTAGGTACATGACAACATCAAAGGGAATCTTTAAAAAAAAATCACATAGGGTGCACCCCCCCCAACAATTTAGCTCATTAGAGAATATTTATTACCATAAATTTGTTTTTCACAAGAGTATAGAAAAGGTGTTAGTTGTCCCTCTTTTTCTTTGTACAAAAAAACACAGCATGGGTTAAAATCTTCCTTAAGTAAATCTGTTTGGCAGGTGATATCCCATCCTGAGACTTTCTGTGTCTTTGATCTCAACATGTTGGGATTTTAAAGACAGAAAAAATTGTGCAGATTTGCCCAGGATTATGCCGCTCCGCTAAATGCCGTCCTTTCCAAAGCAGGAAACCACAGTTCATTTGGAAATCTTAAAAAGCATTTATAGTTAAATTGTCCGTTGGCAGATGACTTGGTTGAAGTGGTCGCAGTGCATGCGCCCGCATTACCGGGTAGGCAGCTCATCATCCGGTCATTAGCTGTGTCTTGGGAGTGTGGCAGTTACCTTTTGCCACATTTACAGCCTGAAAACACAGATACAGCACCCTATCTCGTCACTAGTTTATAAAAGCCAGATTCAGCGAATCTTATGAAGAACTATTAGGCTTCAAAGAAAATACAAATAATGGTCATGTCCTGGCGTCTAAGAGTCATCCAGTTATCGACAGATATGAATTTTCTGTATAAAATATTAATGATCTATTCCTGTTTATTTATGTGGATACATTTATAATGATTTCCTTATATTACTAAAATTCACACAAATGTCTGAGCGTCCAAACCAACACAGCAGACATATGTGGAGCGTTTTCCTATTTTATCACCGTGCAGCCTCATTCTCCGTCACGCTGACGCTTGGGTTATATTAGCCGTGTTTTGGTTTTTGGAGATTTCCTGTGCCAGTGATCCGTTAAAGAACAAAACAAATTAATGGCTCAGGGAGTTTGTCCTAAAACACGAGTTAATTAAAAATATAAGCCTCGTTGAATTCTTCTCTTTTTGTTTTTATTTTTTTTAAATTTCCTGTTAACTTAGATTTGTGTGTTTTTTGCAGGCTATTTTCGAGCTATCACAAGGAGAGGAAGATTTAATAGAAGATTTGAAGTTGGCAAAAAAGGTATCTATACTTTGCTGTCCTGAATTCTGCAGTGAATATTGGGGAGCAGAAATGCCTAAAAATCAGGGGGTCTCCTTCTAGTTTTCCTTTCTTTCTAACAGACCCCACCAGTCAGCATGTTACATGTGAGTTTTTTTCCTTTGTTTTTAAGGCATACCATGACCCCATGCTGAAACTCTCAATAATGACAGAGCAGGAATTAACCCAAATATTCGGGACCTTGGACTCCCTTATCCCGCTGCATGAAGGTAAAAACTTGGTACATTCGGACTTTTTCATATTTGCTTTAATAGTTTTCTTAGAAAAAGTAACATTTTGTAAAAATCTATTTGCAGATCTCCTTCGAAGGCTCCGTGAAGTCAGGAAACCTGACGGATCCACAGAGCATGTCGGCCACGTCTTAGTGGAATGGGTAAGAAAATGATTAATCTAAAATAAAACTGGTTTAATATAGTGTTTTCTGACTGGCTTTTGAGAGATCATTTTCAGAATTTTACATGTTTATGATGTTTTTACCAACATTACCACCGATTTCAGCCATTTCTCTGCACTATTATTCAGGAAGGGGGTCTGTCGATATAAATGTTCACACAGGATATGAGGCAGGGCCAACCCTGATTACAATCTTCTACAACACAAAAGGATGCTTTTCTGAGCCTCTATTACCTGTATAAAAGAGGCCTTTGTGATTAAATACAAGTGCTTGCGGGATTCAGAGGCTGGCCGGTAGCCTTTGGGCATCTCATTGTGTTGGGAGAGTATTGTAAATGCACGCGGAGTACGTTTCCTATACATATGCAAGGCCAGCGGACATTTACCAATAAGGCTGGGTTCCCAACCCTGTACAGTATTGTGGGAAATTGGTGAATATCTCCACCCGGCCCCTTATCTTTTATGCCTTTAAAGATAACCCAGTGAACCTGGGAATAATTTGGGCGTTGAGTGCTGAACCTTTAACATGTCTAACGTGCTCTTTAGCAACAACAATGAATGTACGTGTTTTTGGTAGTTTCTTCTATTGGGCAGGTTAAATCAGCGTAATTATTGCAGGTGCAGGCAGTGCTCTGAGTTTTAAATACGTAGTTTTTCAAAAAGACAAATAAAAGTTGAAAATGTGCACTCATACTATAAAATGGTTTATTGACCTGGGACGCCAGCATGCATGGAGACAAACCGTGTGGGGTTGCGTCTGTACATGGAGCCAGAGAAATTCATGGCCTGTCCTAATGAACTCGTTATTTTATTTTTGAAGAAGGCTGGCAAGTTAAGAATCCAACTTTCCCAGATTGTCCCGTTTAAAAGTATCGCTGACGTAGGACAGACAGCCTCACAAACTGGCTTCACTATGAAGCAGCAAATGATGAAGTGCTGTGTAATTCTGTAATTGCAGATTATTACATGCAATATACTTAATTTGGGATAATGTCACATCATTTTTTTCTTTGATGATCTTTGATCTGGTGTAAAACAGTTCTAGTATTATCAGCCACTTTGTGACACCATTTTGGTTTGTGTCGTAAATGATTCTTGAGAAGCTTGAGATACCAACTAAGGAAATCCAGCACCGGACTGTAAGCACGAGCTTCGCACAAAGCAATGTGTTTGCAGGAATAAGAGCAGAATGCTGCGTCTGACTTACTGAGAGTTATTTTAACTAATTTGTTGGAACTCAATAGGCTGTCAATCTGGCTTTGTGAAAACTCTTTTTAATGCCATCTGTGAAAAGAGGGGAGGTGTAAAAACTTCTCTTTGATTCGTCTTTGTGACACGGTGTTTACAGTCTGTCACTGGCGAAACATGTCAGAGAACATTATCATTTAGGTTGAAGGAAGACAAAGGACCCTCAAATTACCAGCAGCCTTATTCTTTGAGTACTTTCAGCAGAGAACCTCTCTTTCATCTTCATGACCCTCATCAAATTTAAAAGGGTTTCTTGAAGTTCATAAATTGAACTTAAGTCTTTTATGGGACACGGTTATGAGAACTGAAGTATTTAACTTGTGTTAACTAGAAGGTGGTTAATGAGAGAACACTAATTAGATTTAGACGCCAATTAATGGTGATAACTGCTTTATGTATTAAATACATTCTAAAGGAAGGGTATAAATAAAGCTATGTATAGTACAGTTAAGGCATTGCTACGCACCATATTAAGTAAACACTTCTGCGCTCTTTTTATATTTAAAATGAAGCCGCTTTAATGAGGCTAAATTTAATTTAATGTTTTTTTATGAACTCTTATCAAGTTATTCTCTAGCGTTCATTACAACACTGTTTAGAAACTGAGGATTAGGTTTTTAATAGCATTTAGATTTAGAAATAACAAAAATGGATTGTTTTGAAAACTTTTCTTCATGGCGGTGTTTCTGAAATGCTATTTTGCAATGTTTTGCCCTAATGTGTCCTCCTACAATCACTGACCCCGTCTATTGCCTCTGCCTGCAGCTGCCCTGTTTAAACTCATATGACAGTTACTGCAGTAATCAGGTGGCAGCAAAAGCCCTTCTGGATCACAAGAAGCAGGACCACCGGGTGCAGGATTTCCTCCAGCGGTGCCTCGAGTCACCTTTTAGCCGCAAACTAGACCTATGGAATTTCCTTGACATCCCAAGAAGTAGACTTGTAAAGTATCATTTACTACTGAAAGAGATCCTGCGGCATACCCCCAACGATCACCCGGACCAACAGCATCTCGAAGAAGCTGTGAGTATGCCCTTCTGTGATATACGTTTAACCGTAAATGTGTTAGCTGCGTGGACAGTATTATTTTCTTTTTTAGTTTCCAATTATTCCTTTTGCAAAACTCCAAAAAAAGAAAGTCTAGGCAGATTCAGAGATTGCATTACACTGAGAAATAATTCATGGCCGAATATAATGTTCTCAGGATGTAGATATTTTTAGAAGGTATTTAAACCGACATCTTAGATGGTGATTAAACTGCTATATTTTATTCTTTTTCTATGAATTCTTTATGAGCAAAGTCCTCTCAGATGAACATGGATTAGTAGAAGGTTTTTAACCAGAATCTTTTTTTTTCCCTGACAGATTAATATCATTCAAGGGATTGTGACAGAAATTAATGTAAAAACCGGGGAGTCCGAATGTCATTATTATAAGGAGAGATTGATTTATTCCGACGAGTGCCAAAGAGACCCACTGATAGATAATTCCAGAGCTCTGTGCTGTCACGGGGAACTGAAAAACAACAGGGGAGCGGTGAGTGTCCGTCTTTAGCCTCTATCTATTCATGTAACCTCCATCATCATTACGTTTCGGTTCTGTCACCCACGGAATGCTATGTATTTGTTTTAACGTTACTTGCTGGTAACATTGTGGTACATAAAAGTGATGTGCTGACAGCTGGTATAAGCGTGGAACTGTGTTTCACTAACAAACTGCTACATTTCGGGATAAGAGTGTGAGATAAAGGCCACAGAAGCCTTGTTGTGTCTCTTAGCCCTTTTATGTGACAACCTTAGCTAAGGTCATTGTTTTTCTTTTTTAATCTTTCCTTTTCATACACAACACACATCAGGCGATGCTCACCCCCTCATGTGATCCCCCTTGACCTTTCAACAACAGAGAATAATTTGACAGAAGCCAGAAGTGATGTTCTTTGATCATTTGCTTTGTAGCCAGTTGGCCTCGCTGTATGTTCATTTGCTTCAATTTGCTGATTACATTATCATTAGCAAATGAACGTACTTCAAGCGCATGGACTTTATCCACGAGAGATTTGACTTCTACATAGGAATAGCTGTGGGCCCAGCCAGATTAGTTTCCAAACAGCCTCAAAGCTTTTTTATTGTCCAAAACATAGTTATTGCTGCAGGTGCTGATAAAAAAAATCTACTGTCCCTCCGCAGAAGTTTCACGTCTTCCTGTTTCAAGACGTTCTGGCCATCACAAGAACGATAACTCAAAATGAGAAGCCTTACTACCAGCTGTACCGGCAACCCATCCCAGTGAGAGATCTTGTTGTAGAAGACCTACAGGATGGAGAGGTGCGACTAGCGGGGTCGTTACGAGGAGCCTTTAGCAACAACGAGAGAAGTGAGTTATCTGACTTTTCTATATTGTACTTTGACATCAAATTACTGCCAGCAAACATGGACTGCATGTTCTACAAGAACCGTGTTTGATCTATAATTACCTCTACAATTAACCTAGTCTTTAGTTAGACCACGAGAGCAAAACTGTGCATAAAGCACTAATGTATATATACACACACACACACACGTGTGTGTGATCAAAAATGTTGTATTTATTGTTTTTCTACTGTTTATTTGCAGTTAAGAATTTCTTCCGAGTTGGCTTCAAAAACAATGTACACAGCCAGTCTTATTCTCTGCAAGCGAATGACAGTTTCAACAAGCAGCAGTGGCTCAACTGCATCCGACAAGCCAAAGAGTCTGTTTTATGTTCTGGGGGAGATGAAATGCTGACCTCAGAGGGACACTATTTAATATCTCCCGGTGTAAATAGAAACTCCCAGCCACCAACGAGGTTTGAGCAAATGGAACAATCGGACAGTATTTCAGACTGCAGCATGGACACGGGAGAGGTTGGCATGGACTGTGAGCACATGGAACAGACAGACTCAAATGCTGACAGCCGGCATGTGGAAAGCGATGTTTGATAAGACACTTGGTGTCTTCTGGAAATGGCGACTTGTTACCTGTACAGTATTTGCATTCCAAAGAAGCACTTTCAAAACTAACGTCTTTGCTTGTATTATCCATTGACATTAGTACCGTAACCACAACATCGGCTCACTTGTCCTCTACAATCAGAACGGCAGCATCTCTGTGAGCGTTTACCGTGGCTCGGGTTAGATGACATGCTGGTGAAGCTAATGTATGACATTAAACCACCTGCAGTCTGTGTGAGTTACATGGAGGGTACATGTTTACTGTTACAGCTTAACACTGTATCTCATAAAAGTATCATTAGTCCGTATATATTTGAATGAAGTAGAATCCCAGTATGTACAATACAGATAGTTATTATTTTGTGAAGAAAATCTTTGCATCCAAAGAGTTATTAGCCAACTGTATTAGCAAAACACATGTAGGTCATTAGACAAAGCTGGCACATGCCAAGGTTTCCTAATTAACCCACTTATTATCCGAACCAGAGAAACTATATATACTTTTTTATTTTGGGCAAATGGATTCTAATGTGAAAAGAGTTTGGCTGCAAAAAAACAAATCACCTGATGTTGTATGTATGTAGATAGAGGGTCATTTCAGGTACGAGGTCAGTTAAGAGTCTGCATAGTGGAACTGTTGGAATGGTGCTCCAAAGCAGACTGTGACAGCTCCTCGTTCTGAGAGGCTCAGCCGGGCGTGTCGAATATCTGCTTACAGAATTCTGCAAACTTGCAAAAAAAGGCAGAATGCTAAATGGCCTCTGTATATTGTAAAAATCCCCCTAGCTTTTGCAGTGACAAGGAAGACACCGTACTGCTATATAAATCACTTTGTCTAGCACAGCACAGGTATAACGCAATTAGATCGGATACTGGGGCAGAACCGAGACTAAAACCAAATGAGGACGCCTAACATGTTATTAGTCCCTTAAAAAAATTATATGGTGTGATAATCGCACATAATTAGGCAGGGTTATTTCACTGCTTGGCCTATGGGTTTAAATAACTGCATAATCAGCATTATCAGTAAAGTAAAATCTGTGCCCCCACATTAATAATTCACCTAAAATAAACTGTTTATATAGAGCCTTTCCCATTTTTGAAAATAACATTATTAGTTATCGACACCATACACAGAAACGCTCTGCATATCGGCCCTCAATGATTATACTGTATACACTATACATAAGTTCCGGTGAAGTAGCACTTCGTTACAGCATTAGCTATATCGGTAGTTTAATGTACATAGAAATGTGAGAGACATCCAGCTGAGTAATAATTTGGATCAAAATTTTGAATTTGTAAAGATACGCTGAAATAAGGAACAAGAGATTTCTTTTCTATTGTAAAGATTATATATTCTGTAAATAACAGTGATATTATGTCTAAAGGTGAAACATTTTAATTACTGGTGGGAAACAGACGCACTGTTCTCATGGTTTCCATTGAAGAAGTATACCGGGTTCTACATTTTTATGAGAAATTGATTACAGGTATACAGTGCTATTTAATGTAAACATGAACACAAAATAATGTGCTTTATTTTACTTGTTCATTTTTTTATTTATAGTTTACAATATGATTAGTTTGTGGTTTATTCAGCTTCGAAGTCTGTTAAATGAGTGTGTTCAAGGTGGACAGTGTCGGGAATGGTTGGACAAAAGGCAAAAGAGAGGGTATTGTATGTTTGGCCACGGAAGACTATAATATATATATATATATATATATATATATATATATATATATATATATATATATATTATAAAGGAATTGATGCTGTGGAAGCTAAAATAAATCACGTTCAACTCTTCATTCTTTGTGTCGTTTTTATGCTTTCCTGGTGGATTGCACTCAAAGGGCCTCTTCTAGCATTCATATGAAAGTCGACAAATTAAATATTGGTATTGCTCTCCAACTGTGTACTCCCCTAGGCACACAATCATATCAAAATGAACACAAAGTGTCCTCACAACACCATAGTGGTCTTGGTCGATAAAAAAAACATTGTCAGTGTTTTCCTGTAGGAACACGTTACTGTTAACGAACCCTTAAGCACACTCGGCTCATATACTCCTGAGATGGAGTTCAAGTCCTAGCGTGTTAGGAAAGTGCCTGAAAACTATGAATCAATCAACCTGTGAGATGTAAACTGATGGATGAGAATTTTTTTGGACAAAGTCTTGGGTGAAGACCACAGGATTATGTTTGCAACGTGTTCCATAGATTTTTTATCTCTTTTCTGATGGTGTTTTATTTGCTTATGTGAATTGGACTTCATAAAAAAAAGTTCCGTCTTGGTAATCCTTTCCGCGGTTATTGTTCTAAAACATCCATTTCTCAATGGTCCGTACCAATGTTTCACCAAGTTCGTTAATTTCCCTCCTCCATAGAGAGACAGAGGAAGAAATACCGTCCCACTCCAGCAATGCCTTGTTTCTCTGTGATGCTCTTCTGGTCTGAGCATCTAAATACTGTTAGATGACAAGTATTGTCTGCAGTTAAACTGGACTTCTGCCCCCTGTTGTCTGGTGTTCAGCCCATAACCATCGACAAAGCCGACGCCAATCGCGTATAAGCCTTACAAAATAAAAAACGATTGCAGGTATAATGCAGTCATCACATCAGACGATGTTAATTGGTTTTCATTACGGGGGGAAAGCCTTAATCAGCCGACATAAAATATATTACTATAATGTAATATATACACTGACTGGCCACTTTATTAGGTACACCTTGCTAGTACCGGGTTGGACCCTCTTTTGCCTTCATTCTTCATGAAATACTTTCTACAAGGTGCTGGAAACATTCCTCATTGATTTTGGTCCGTATGGACATGATGGCATCACATGGTTGCTGCACATCCATGATGCAAATCTCCTGTCCACCATCTAGTGACTGTGGAAGCTGTTGGGAGTCCAATGAATTCATTGTCATGTTCAAGAAACAAGTTTGAGATGATTTGATTAGCTATTTGTGTTAACAAGCAAGTGAACAGGTTTACCTAATAAAGTGGCCAATGAATGCATGTGTTATATATATATATATATATATATAATACATACACTGATAAAAAAAATGTTTAGAACAGAATGCTGCACCCCAAAACAAAGTGTTCTGGTTTTCTTAAAACATCTTTACACAATATATGTTGGCTTTAGTTTTCATTTCCTAGGGCTGCCATGCTATTGTTTATTTTGGCATAGAACTGGACAACCCTTGTTGGGACGTTGGCAGTACTTGAATTGTAAGCCTGGACTGACTCATGTACTTTGTAATGGCCATTTGTTATCTCTGGGCTTGCCGAATATAGAAATTATTTTGGCTGGAGGATTGGCTTTTACCAGCGCAGATGAGGTTACATATTGAAGATGAAGTAGAACAGTTTATAATGATCAGCAAAGTGGATAAAAGTTGGCATCACCATATAAACAAGAGATAGAAAAGGTAAGAACACTGAAACCTAAACAGAATGTTCTGGACGATTACCGAACACGAGAAGTTCAGGCACGGACAAAGTTCATCAAGGTATTAAGAACATCTAATATGCATATCGGTTTCTGGACAGATTTGTGTAATGTATGTAAAGAAGTTATATTGTTACAAACGTAAACAGATTTTCTGTGGCTGGTGTATGAAACAATGAGGATTAGAAGTTCTGATGCCTATTGCTTTTCTAAGAAAATGCTAAAGTAAAGTTGCACGGAAAAAGTGCAAGTTATGTGTGTGATTCCCTTGGGTGAAGCATTTAGAGAGCAGGATAGGCTGAATGTGGCTTTATTGGCCCTCAGCTACAGCATTGTCACAATATATATATATATATATATATATATATATATATATATATATATATACTTTATAATAGTAATGCTAGTGTGGCTGGTTCATCCCTAACAGTGGCACTTTTACCTATTGTGCAACTCTAGCCTCTGTAAGTCGAATTGATATGTTATATACTACTTTTTAATGTCCTTTTTACTCATTGTACAGCGCTGCAAAATACGATGGCACTATATAAAATGATAAATAACCTCATCTGTTCTCTGCAACAGAAATTAGTTTACAGTGACGGGATTTCTGTTTAAAACCAGCATGATTTACATTACTTCATATCTCTTTTGGGGCAGGTGAGTATAAATGTGTAAAAGTGCCTGGCTTTTGGACTCCTATAACGTATATGGTGGACTGGCCAACTTTCCGCAATTGGTTTGAACGTTATAAATAACAAATTGCTTTATGCCTTTTTTTTTTTTACAATCACAGAAACCTCACGCCATGTCTGATTTTTTGCTGCCACCTGCTGGAACCATTACTTTACACACTTGGCAACCGTCCACCTTCCTTTTTTTGATTGTTCACTCTCTGTTTAAAGGGGTTGCTGGGTGGGATATATCCTGCATCCCCCCTTTTTTTACTAGTAGATGGTCTCCTGGACAGCCGTGTTATTTGTGCTCAGCCATGTGAGTGTGAAATGTCTTTTTTGGCAGTTGTGCTTACATGATATTATCATATACAAAACCTCAAGCAGTTTTGCACAACATTAACTGAACTAGTGCTGGAACCCACAGTAATATTTTATCAGTACAGACAAGAGGCACAGCATAAACAGCAATAAAACACTTATCTTAATCTCTTCATATTGTATAATACTGCAAAAGAGCAGTAATAGCTTATTAGTACTATAAACGCCCACTGCAAGAAAGGGTGCAATACCAAGATAACAGAAACCCAAACCGGCACGATTATTTTTCCATTAGAAAGCGGACAGCTTTATCTATTTGGTAAATTCATACTATACTATTCCTTAGATAATCTGTAGGTATCCTTACGCTTATTTTTTAATATCATTTTTTTTTAATAACCATTGCAACATCTTCACACTGTTTGCTGACACGGTCCCTGCTCTCCCCGAAGTTCTCCTAATGACATGATGCAACACCAGGTAATCATAAAGCATCTTGCATCACTGAACGACATCCACCCAGCACCCTTACATCAGACGGGAGAGCCGTAGAGAATAGTAGAGATAATTGTTGGTAACCATGGGCACCAGCGATATATACCCATTTTAAATTTAAGATGTATTTGCCCCAGTCCACATGTTGTGGTCCAGCACGATTCGTAGCAACAATTACTATATAGCAGTAGAATACGGTTGTACCGAGGTGGAAGAAGGCACTTCAATACTGCGGACGCCGGAAACCGGTTCTCTGCAGAGAGGTGGGATATTTCTACCTTTTGGCACAATTCCACTATTTGCGGTATTCAAGTTAGACGGTGGCACCCAATTGTCTGGAAAGGAAAGGACATCCATTTGCAGGAAGGGCAGCCTCTTGGAACGTGCATTTGTTTATAAGTAACCTTAAATGTCTGAGTTTAAGCTTGCAGGAAAACTACATTTTGATTCCAACCAAATAAAGTAAATATCAAATTAGATCACATGCTGTAATCTCCCAGACATCCAACAAGAAGCAGCACAGACACTGGGATGACTAAACGTACAGTCGTCTCTCTCCAGCACTCACGATGACAAGCGTGTGCTCACATGTGCAACACCTCCAAACCGCATGGCTTCCAAACCAGAAAAGTTGGATTTTCCTGCATCCAAAGAAGGCTTGGCTGCATGCTGCGTATATGCTGGTTAAAGGTTAAAGTTCTTTTTTTACAGCTCCCCTTCTATTCCCTTTGTTGGATATTTGGTTAATAAAATTTAAAATTCTGAAACATTCTGAATTCAAATAACACGAGTATGAATGTGAAATCCAAGAATATTGTTCTCAAAAGAAAAAACAAAATGAGAGAATCAAAAATTGAGAATCAACAAACTCTTTAAGGAAGTCTTCTTGCCCAGTGGCATTCTTTTCCAAATGCATGGTGCTGTAACATGTGCTATATTGCATGATCAATGAGACCCCAGCTTTTTAGACCCCACTCTCCTTTGTATATTTCTAAAACCACCCAGGCTAACACGAAGTATTGAGCCACATTTAGATGCTGAAGCAGCAGCAGGATAATGCAAGAAAGCTGAGTTCAGCAAACATTTCGTTCTTCTCCATGTCTCAGAATCCGTGAAACTTGTGAATGTTCGTGTCTTCGTGTCATGCTCCAGTTCCAGCCAAAAACAGCACCATCTTCTGCGCCACTTGGACATTTCCCTACCGACTTCCATCAAGACGTGCCTTGGTCACAACAGGATCGGCTCAGTTATGTTTATCACACAATCCATATCCAAGCCGTTATCAACACACCCGTAATCTCCAGCAGGGGAGGTACTTGAACATTATTAAATACAATTATTGGTGCACGGCGAGAAAGTGTCCAGGTCACTGATCTTGTTTTAATCAGATCTGACACAGATCACTGGCTACATTTATTAAGATGATTTTGTCAATTTTAGATTCCAACTTTTTTTTCTAGATTCCTTTTTTCTTCAACAAGCTTTCAAAGATCCACCAGCCTGGACAAAAATATTTTTTCCTGTCGGATTTAAACACATTGTCTTCTGTTTTTGTAGGCAGGTTTCTCTTCTCTACTTACACCTTGGGAACACCATGCTTTGTAAACAGTTACTAGACTGTATTCCTTACATGTTCCAAGATGACCGAGGTCTCACCAAAGTCAGCATTCGAAATACATAAACTGTTTCAGTTCCGTAAATATTTCCATTTATTTAAGATCCTACTTATAAATGATCATATGAGTAAGTCTGCATTGCTTGTCCATTCTAGATATCTGACTTGAGCAGGTGATAAAGGATTTACGTTTTTTCTTTAATAGTTAAATGTCTGAATATTTTTGGTTGACGAGTCATGGCTGTCTGTTAAATGTAAAGTAGGCCGCCATTTTTAGGTGGAGGACGGGAATCTGGCAGGTTACACGCTGCTCATTGTAACCCCCGGTAACTGATGTCACAAGGATTTGGCAGACTTTTTCACCTGAACTGCTTAATAATCTGAGCTGGTGTCAGCCTCACTAGGACCCAGCGTCAATGCCTCTTGGTAAATAAAGCTACATGTTTGTATATTGGGTTATTATATCCTGCCGCTGTTATCCTCGGTCAGATACATTTCCTCCAGCTCACAATGGTTTGACACCAGAGGACAATCCATGTCTATGGCAGAAATTTGCATTGCCGCCATCATCGAAAGGTTGAGCCACTTTCCTTCATTTTTTGAAGAGCAGCAAGTCTCATGTGTAGCACAGTTCATCGAAAATCCGTTTGCGGTTCTTCACAGAAACATAAGACACGCAGCCACAAGTTTTTCAAATGTTTTAATTACTTTTTTTTTTTTAAATTCATTTAAAAGTTGCGCACCTGTATTTGCTCCTCAAGCTTACATCATTTTATCACGTTTGAGTATGCCTGCTACAGCCTGTCTCCTAGAGCTCCGGCAGAGAACCCAGGTACGGCCTAACAAGCCAAAGCTTCACAGGTACACAGCACCCCATGGAACGCGAGTACGCAGCTTATATAGTATGAACACTACACTTCACAGCGCTTTCATCGCCCAATAGTTTGAACTTTTAAGTGCTGCTATACTTTATACTATTCTTTATAAGTGTTCCCATACAATGTCCACTTGAAGTTGATACTGCTATCATCTACCTATGCATGCTTTGAAGTAGGTACTAACACTCCATTATTGCACCACCATAGGGAACGTTGTTCATTCATTGCATTGAACGCGTTCATGATGGTTTTTGATCAGGTATATTAATATGGCACAAAACCGTAAAAACAGTTATGGCTTCTGATTGCCTTGTTAAGGTTTACTAAACTGAACCGTGAGCAGCATCTTGATTATGGCTTGAAGATGTAAGTCTAAAAAGCCTCATCGACTATTCTTCAGGTTTGTTACCTCGTACTTTCTAAGCATCCAAAATCTATTGCCCGAGACCAGATCTTCTGCCTGACGTTCTTACCTGTAAGAGGTGCTCATCTCTTCTACAGCCATTTAAGATGTTTCTTCCGCCTTGAACAACTCATACAGTCTGGGCACTTCAGTAGCGGCAGCCCCAGAGGAATCAGCTAAGTATAACATTGCCTCAGACTTTAGGGGTAATCTGACCTGCAAATAATATATTTTCTAATTTATCGGTCCCCTTTGTAGACCCCTTCTACCTATCGTAAACCTATTTAGACTGACCTCTGGTACCAGAATAGACTCATCGCAAATTGAAAAAGAAACTATTTACATTCTTGTCAATGAAGAATAATAAAAATGATTAAAAGTAACCACGGTAATATTTTCAAGGTTTCATGTCAGTGGGCTGCGCCAAATTCTGTTTGAGAAAAGATCTACAAAATGTCTTATAATTAATTCTTGCTTCCACCGCCTATCACCTGGCTAAGAAGCCGGAAAAAATCATGTGTGTAACGTGGGGAAATGCACCATTTTGTTGACTCTGATCAACATGGCTGCAGCATCGCATCCCCTTAACACCAGAGAACATCTAGGGATGATTTCTCCGCATCTTTCCAACAAAGATTATTGCATATTAAATCTACTAATATTTAACTTTTCCATGTTGTTGGTAGCCTACGTGCTTTCATTTACATGGGTTATCTGCAAGCACATATAACCTTCAAACCACTTTTTCAATGTCCTCCATTTCAGATGCGCCAATAACATAAGTTGACCCAAGATGGACAAATTATCGCAAATAACCGGCACAAGACTGTCTATTCCACAAAGCAAGTAACATCAACAACCCCCCCCCCCCCAAAAAAAAAAAACAAACTATAGAAATCTATACCAAATCTGCCTCCTCGCAGTTACCTGACTAGTTCCCGGAGTCACAGCAGAATTTGACTGATATTGATGTAGAAAACTGCAAAACAAATAACGTGGCTCTTGTCATGATGTTATTGTGATATTTGGTCAAATTATTTTTTACTGGAAATAACAGACTTTAAGGAAAAAGATAAAATAAGGGTTTTCTTTCAACGACCTAAACAGATGGCAATTAAATTACATTTTTGCGTACATCATTCTTATTGAACTATTTTATTATTCTAATTAAGATCATTTTTTGCGGATTTACCTCAGGGAAGCCATTCACCAGCAGCATACCTGGAAATACATAAAATATTATTAACAAATGGACACAGTGCATACCCCGACCTCCTCCCTGCAAATTATTCTGGACAGAGGATCCCCTTGCGATGTCTGGCGAGCTCTTGCCCCGTCTTACCACCGGCCAGCCGCGCACCGAAGCCGTGAACACCGCGAACCGCACTTAGCTGCGGACACACTGCGACACAACATGGCGCTCGTCCCTGACAGAATTTCAGCACCAGCCACCTATTGGCCACCACGCTCCAGCTCCGCCTCTGCAAGCTTCGGCTCCGCCCTCCGACTGCGTCACCGTTGGTCGCATTTAGAAATAAGAGTTGAAGGCGGCGAAGAGGAAGCTGCGAGATGGCGCCGTGAGGGAAAGCTAGGGGGCATGTGGTGGCCTCACTGGGGGTAACGGACCATCAGAGCGCGGACGCAGTGTAGCTCTACCCCTCACCGGGGTACGGACTGTCCACGCCCCGCAGCGGATACTTGATACACACACGGGATCCTCGCGTGATCTGGGTGCTCGGCTGTGAGAAGATGTCGAGCGGCTGCTCTGATAAAGCTCACGCCGACACAATGAAGGATGAGAAGCCAGTCATGGAGGACAGCGTGGGAGGCGGCGTGCAAGGCTCGGCTGCGCAAAATGGCGGCGGCCTTCCCCAGGCTGAGGAGGCGCCGGGGACAGAGAGAAGTGACTTCCCGCGCATGGGCAGCGAGAGCAACGCGGGGACCCGACCCCAAGAGGAAGCTCCTCGGAAACGATTTCAGATCCCGAGAAAAAGCAGAGATAAGAGAGGTCAATAGAGAAAACTAACGCTTCGGGCACTGAAGTGGCCCCTGGGTGGGTCGGGTAGTGGTACGAGCTAGTGAACAGAGTTATCCTGTAAGCAGGACGTGTGCACCCTCTTCGGGACAGCACCTTGTGTATCGCTGGTTAAAGAATCCGCGCAGTGAGCTCACACGCTCTGAGGAGCGAATGCTGAGTTCAAGACCACGCCCCCGCAGAACCCTGTGTTCTGTGTAAGCATAGTTTTATAAAAGATTAGGCTGCTGCCTCAACCCTCAAGGTTGGGTGTGTAACCATAGGAGGCATTAAGACCACCTTTTTTCACATTTAATACAGCAGATGTCAAAAATGGGCTGCAGTGCTTACCCAATAGAGCCTCATTTACAAATGCACTATGGGAAGCATGTGATAAGTGTGATGCTCAAGCGTATCTTTTAAAGTGGATTTCAGAATTTTTTTTCTTTAGATCTAGAGGTATAGTTTGGAGCCCAATATTAATATTCAATCAAGATCTAGTTATTGCTACTTGGAAAAAATACCTGGCTTTTGTCCAAAGTGAAATAAGATTATATTGTACTGGAAGCTTCCGACTCTATGGTTACATAGAAAATTGTTCCTATTTAGAGTATTGTTTTAGTAATTATTAGCTAGTCTTTTTGGAACGCGTAATTAGGGGCTCATACCTCGTCCCCAGAAGAGTTACAGGTTTTCTAATTTTACATGATTAAGAACCCTTAATGTGGTGAAATGAATACTTTGGGATTCAATAAGTGTTGTTGGTGAAACAGAGATGTTCTATGTTAGTGAGAAACCATTAAAATGCCTGTTGGGAATAGCTTGGGTTCCAGGGAATATCCAGTTTGCAAAACCTGCCTTCTGTGTGGATTTTTTTTATTATGCCAACATATGCTCAATTTCAGAGCGTTTTTTTTCACAATCGTGTCTTTTTTTCCACTAGAGCTAATTTTTAGAGCCATTGACCTGGCATTTTTATTTGTTTTTAAACGTATTTTCAGTTACGTGCATAATATAGTCTCCTCCCACGAGGTCCTGAAATCGAGTCAGTGCTTCGGTTCTGCATGCGTATGGGAAGTAATGATTTAATGATTTTCAACGCTGGCCATGGATGAAGATGTAATCTCTGCTTGTTCTGTTAATCATGGGAGGAAGTGTATTACTCGGTCTATTATTGGACGCGGATCTATGTTTTTAGTAGTAGGCATTTTCTAACAATTGTATGTACGGCGGAGGTAAAATAAACTCTTTCAATATGCGTTTCGCTTTGTCAATTTCATTGCGTGGATCTGAGTTTCTTAACCAGGGATGCCAGGAAAGTACTTTTAAGGGTCACGTTTCGTTTAGCTTGGTGCGTGATCTGTTTAGAAATGGTACTTTGCCAGTAACACTATTTTTATTATTTTTTTTCCTCGTTTTAGCTCAACTAATTAGTTCTGACTCTCGGGAGTTTGAAGAGATTTTGAAAATTCTTCACTCGGCATACTTGGATGCAAACTCCAAGGCAAATTTCACTTACAAATGTGCCCGACTGGTTCATAATGAATTCTTGGAGAAAGAGGTTAGTGAACATGGTGCAGCAATCACTTACAATCACATCTGGACATCAGTCAGGGATCGGAATCTTATCCTTAGTCTCTCGCTACTTCAACCCGACGGTATCCTCGCTACTATCTTACTTTTTATATGATGTTGAGCTATAAACAGGAACCATTTGCATGTAGAATCAACCGGTTAAAGTCTAAAGGAAACCTAGGATGAACGTAGTTCTGGTAAAATCAGCTTATTGGAAACTTTATAACGAGTGAGATGTACGCGGGGAAATGAAGTTAAAAGTATCGTATTTCTATTTTAAGAAAATGCAACCAACAAGGAAAATTGCAACCAATTGATACTTAAACTCCTTTTGTCTTTCTCCCCATCCCGCCTGCCCACGTTCTCTAGTTTACTGAGAAACGAAGGGAGTTGAAAATTGAAGGCCGTCTAGATAAAGAGCTTGCAGAGTCTTATGCGTTTCTTTTGGTTAATCAAGAGCAGGTAAGGAGAGACCGGAGTATTTTAATTAAAAGTTTACTTTGCAGCAATCTTGAGTTTTTTTGTGTCTGGGTTTTTTATTTTTTTTGGATTACAACTCATTTTCTCTGTTAATCCAAAAAATTTCCTCCAAATAGTGTGTGCCCTTTTTTTTTTTTTTTGTGATGAAGAGCGGTTTATTATCCTTGGGTTAATCAGAAGTCCTCGGCGGCTTTTCCAGGACAAGCATGCTATGTTTTGATAAGTTTTCCTGGCGCAAAGTCTATAGATTGAGAGGACTGCCTAAAATCTTTGTAGTGTGTACCAGCAGAAGATGTTCGAGAACGCCCTCGAGTTGGCTTTCACATGAATGCATTTTTTTCTGCTAATAGATACGCTAAATCTCTTGCCTATAATTCTCCCATATTGCACATGGTTGCATATCGGGATACTGAAATTGAAAGTGTCAAGACTAAGCCCTACGAATCGCACCCTTGTAGTACTCTTCTAAGAGTTGCATATGTTTCCAGGCACCCCTGCCTACGATCATCTTTTTCCTTTAAGAGGTCTTTGCTTTGGGGGGGGGGGGAAGCAATAGCTGCAGCAAAAGTAGCCAGTGGCTAAATTAGAAGTCTTGGTTACGTTGGCAATTTCTTTAAAGTGTGACTGTTACACAAAGCATAAGGAAGTCCAAGTGTAGAATTTGCAAATGTAATGAGCACCCAATGCATGACTCTCCGCTTGTGTGGGGAATGGAGAACGCGGACCTGTATGTATCAAGCCACCCAGCTCGTAGATAATGAAACTCTAATGAGCCAGGTACCCCCAGCCCTGGAAATGACAATATTCCACATGGTGCTGTCTCCCAACCAAATGGCTAAACATGCCAAAAAGAAAACAGTAACGTGCTAACATTTCTCGTAAAAACAGTGTAACACCGGCTGCGATGAAATCCAGTGAAATGGGCATTTCAGCCGGTATTACATTTTGTGCTAAACCCCATTCTGTTCTGGTGCAAGTCAAACACATTTTATGCTCGGATAAATATACCGTTTAAAATAGGAGGCAATGCCTATAGTTTATCCTTGGACCAAGAAACTTACGGTCAATGTGAAACGCACTGGCGTGAATGCTGTGTTGAGGAATGGACTGCATGTGGGGAATTCCATATATATCGGTATTTCGCATAACGTGTACCTTGTTATGTTGAAATAAATCCTACGCTGGTGCGATGTTAGGCTGGCGCTTGGGAGCCGCATCATGTACGCACAATAAGCACAACTGAAAGCAAAACATTCAGCCATGAACGGTCCTCATCGGGCAAAATTATTTTGCAAGATGGAGACCGACTCCTGCTGAGGTTTAGAAGGAAGCAGCTGGTCTTCATGTTGAGACGTGTCTTCCACGTGTGCGAAAACTATACCATACCCTGCCGCCGCCTTCCTTTCATAGAGGTGTTAGGAGGTATAATGACCCCATTTGCCCCATCTTTCAGTTTGCAGACGTATTTGGGAAGATCTTGCAGCTGTGCTGTCTGTGGGAAAATAATTCTTCCTACAAATTAGCATCAGAATGTCTGCCTGAGGATATTCTGCTGGTATATAAAGTTAGCTGCCAACTGGCCCTGGGTGTTCTGACCCCCACATGCCGGCAGCAGATGGATCTTGGCTTTCTTGTCCCTCGCTGATCCTTTCTGACTAAACCTGTGACTCCACATCCTTACTCTGTGTCGCTGCGGCATCAGGAGGCAGTAGAAGATTTTTGGTTGGGAATTTAGCGTCCCGTTTTAAAATTGGACATTGAAAAGGGTGATGAGGATTCAAGAAATTTGCCCCCGGAACTGTGAAGCTCTTTATTCTGCAGCTGCTGACAAGAATATAACTGGTTTTAAAGATTAAACCTGTCAGCGTATCAGAGTGGTTTATGTCGGGGAGGCCTTATTTTCACTTACTGGTATATTTGTGATTGATTCTAGGTGCACAGTATGTCAGAACGAGGACTACATGTGGGGCATTCTAGACTGACTACCCTTGGGAAGCCATCCATGGGTAAGGAGAAGACTTCATGGTTGGGTTTCCTGGGTCAGGAATGGCCGTTGGATACATTGTTTTATATCTTTAGGGGTTCTCTATTATTTCCTGTGATCATAAACGTCCCTGCCAGATCTTACCATCCATAGAATTTTATAGACAACATGGAGACGTCCTCCAAGGCTAATGGAAAAGAGATTTCATGTTGGGAGCAAAAAGAAGCCTTTTCATAGTCAGGGCAGTTATAGAAAGACATTCGGAATTATACTAGTTTACCTGCAGCATAGATAACGAATGCCTTTGCGTTTTATAATAAATATCCCAAATTTCAGAAATCTAAAGTGCGAGGGCCTTTGTTGGTCTGCAGATGATACGTGTGTTTAGTTTTCTAAAATGCTGTGTGGTTTGATGATTTCTTCTGTTGATTGATCAATATATTCTTTCCCACAGGGGTGTATCTCTCAAAGTTTGCTGATCTATTACAGCCCAATCCCTTAGAGGCAGGGCTGGCTGGCAATATATTCATATTTAAAGTAATCAAGGTAAATAGCTTGAACGGAGTTGTGTGAAGAGCCTGATTGTAGCTTATTGTAAATTATTTTCAGTGTAAATAAGTACTTTTCTTGTTTGTTGTGTATTTTTCTGGCTCTGTTTTTATCTTTATGAGCAGTCAGAATAGCGATGTCTGTCTGTAGAAAATCATTTCTATATAAAACCCTTCTTGCTGTAAGCAAAGGAACCTGATTCAAAAGTGAAGCTCTACGGCACCCGTTGTCATGGAGGATGCTGAAGAAACACGGATGTGCATTTTTATTTTTAGATGTTTAGGCTAATTGAAGGAACAGATGTTGCAGTGAAAGGAGCTGCTTAGGGTCCTTAGTCATTAGAGGATTGGGCCTGTCTGAAGGTCGTCTGTAATGTCCAAGGGACGAATAACACCAGTGGTTTGTAGCAGCGCTGGCCTCTGTGCTTTCTCCAGAAATTCACTCTGAATACTCTCGTTGCCTTAGTACATTTTTTGCAGTGCAGATATTTTTATGAGGTGTACGTTGTGCTTTCAGTCAGTATTCCCCACTTAATTTTGTTTCCAATGTTGCATAATAGGGAAAGATTAAATACATTTACGACAACATGCGGAATAATCAGATGGACTCCCATGGTGGGTCTTGGGCCTCGGATCCGGCCCCTAAGCATGAATGCCATGTCTTAAAGAACACGAACACGGTGAATTCGTTGCTGAGTTACAGAGCGTTTGAACGTACTCAGGTACTTGTACACGTATTCTCCATCTCAATGCAAACATCGTTTCAATCACCTGCAAGCTAAACGCTTATTCATAGACTTGCCTCGCTGTTATAAGTATGCGGCATCTCAATCCATACACTTTTATCATAAAACGTTTTGGTTATCTGGATAGCCAACGCGTACCATGGTAGACTTTACTTCTGTATCTTAAAAACGGGCGTCTCATTCAATTCTTTGTGGTTAGTTATCTTGTGTTTGTCATGAATAAAAAAGTGACGAGCCAAACACTTCTGGTGGCACGTTGGCTAAATGCCGTCACAGATTCACCTTTCATGAGCTAGAACTGTTCCTGTCCTGCCTCGAAGTGATCTAAAAAGATCACAATTGTAGGCATTCTCCTCAGCTTGTACTTTAGTCATATGCTTTGCTAAAACAGCAGACATATGCCTGTAATCCTGCCTGTCTCATTCTTATACTTAATTATATTATATTTTACATGCCCCCGCTAACAACGTTCTGGTATATAAAAATAACTAAAACCCGGAGCAGGCGACCTGTTTTCAGGTTCTGAAGTATTCTGACTTTGCTTCTCCTGTCTGTAGTATTACTTCTATGAGTACGCCGTCGACGAGATCCGTAACAGACCGAGGCACGTTTGCCCGTATGCAGTTGTGTCCTTTGGTTATCAGGAAGACATGATGCACAGACAGCCGTCCGTCTCGGGGTAAGTAAATCATTGAGAAATGTTTGTTCTATTGGCTGGGTGTTTCGTGTCCTAAACATGTTTGGCGTACGTGATGATTCCATCGTTTGGAAAGTTAATATTGTAGTCGGTACTGTGCGTTATACCAATTGACCGAAAGACTTTTTGTTGTTGGAGCAGAAAAACAATTTACTTTTCTTTATTTCCCTAGAACTGTAAACTTCAACGCTGACAGGAGCAATGGTACGTACTACTTTCTCAAACGCGTATTCAGCTTCGCGCCTTTTCATGAAATATTTGTTATTTCAGTTTATCGAGACTCATTGTAAGTTTTCTACTGGGGATAACTTAAATGACATTTACTGGAACTAATGTTAGAATTTCTTCAGACAGGAGCATCTTTACATTATGGAGAGGACAGCTTCTTAGTAAAGGGAAACTATTGTGCTATGCATCTTTCAAATCCACGAACGGCCCCTTCTTCCCATACAGATTGTGAGTATGTTTGATTTCTCAGGTATTTCTTGCAAGCTGTGGTGTTTAGCACAGAACTAATAAATGATGGAAGACGTTGTAGCCAGTTTATTATTGCTATAGATGTTGAACCCTCGTTGCCGAACAAGCCGGTCCGATGCCCTTTTTGAAATCTAAATTAATCATTCTTCCATAGCCTCCAACTATTAACATTTTCCGTGGATGACCGGTATGTCTGTTTGCCCACCTAAAGCAAATCTCGTTTGGCTAGTGCGGATAAAAAAAAAAGTGTTTCCGGAGTATTAAACAAATCCTTTTAACTTTTTTTCCCTTATATATAAGACCAGAGAAGCTGGACCTGGAAATTCTTGTGCGACTTGACCAGATAAAAAAGAAAATTCCATCAATTTTGTTCTGTAAAGAAACTCACAACAAGCCAAAGGAAGGTGCGTAATTTCTTGTAGTATTCCCTGAAGTATTTGGAGATGGCAAGTAAACCAGAACTAAGCGTTGGTTCGCAGCCTTATTTATCTGTATTTTAATCTTCAACACATGCAGTGTGCGTGCAAAGCGTTCGGATGTGGTGGTGTTTTGTGTCGCTTGCCAAGTGAAATAGATGCGCCAAAACACGGCTTGTATGTAAGGTGTATGCAGCTACTTCACTTAAATGCTTTCTTTTTCATTATAATTACATGTTGCGCTTTAACAGTCATGGTTGGTGGAATATTCAGTCGTCTCTATGAAGTTTGTGACAAAACACGGACTGGAAACCACTTGCAGAGTTTGCTGCAGAAACTCGATAGGGAAAAACTGGTGAGTCCCCTTTCTTTAAACAGATTGCGTTTGATCGCGCTAATTGTACGTGGAGAACCATCGGCAGAATGTTGTGTGTCTAGAATATTAATACCCCTAGTGTTTTATTATCGGTTATTTATGTTATATATTATATTATATATATATATATATATATATAGCCCCAACAATTTACACAGCTATTTCAGCGCTATAGATTAGGTAAAGAGGGCCCTGCAAGGTTATTTACGCAGATACAGGGTAGTCAGAATGTCTGTTTAAAAAGCTCTAGAGATACCAGTGTTCCGGCCGTAAGACGTGCAGCCAAGGCCTCATACGTGTGGTTTATCTTATCACTTATTTCAACATCTTATGTTTTGATTTTCAACAGGCATTGGTTAAACCCTTGGCAGACAAAGGATTTTTATTTCTGTATTTCCCATCGCAAATGACATCGTCGTATAGTAGGTATTTTTTTTTTAATTAACTAAAAAGGGATTATAAAAAATACTAAATGCCAGCCGTCTGTTTTCTAGCGGTGGATTATATCTCTGAGACAGCAGAATAACTGCCCTTCTAAAAGTAACAACTTTGTTTCTCTGCAATACACATCGTATGAAAGAACGTGTGGACCTCGGACATCCTAAAGATGTAGTACTGGTTTAAGCATGACCTCATCACACCTTAAATATTTAATTGTAGGACATTCTTGTACGGCTTTACTATCCCTTCTTACTATCCCTTCGTCACTCCTCCATTTGAAAATGTTGCTGAAACACATGCTCTCATTGTAGGTTCCCAGAGCGGCAAATCCCGCGTCCTTCATGCGCTGTTTATTTACCCCGAGTCGCGGGAAACCCTGACACCCGGTGAGTGCGCTTCGTGGTTCTTTCGTCTTGTTAGTTGTCATGCTGAAATAATACATTTATTTATAATACTTTCCGTGCGCCCCTGATTCAAAATGATTCGCTCTGCTTAGGGGAGACCTGTGAAGCCTTTGCAGCGGATTTTGTGTTCTGTAAATACACTGAATGTTTTTGGATTATTTAGGTGTGACTCTCTTATTCTGTAGTGGACAAATGTCTGCGTCGCTTCTGGTTTTAAGAGATTCGTTACCATTGCTTTGTTAATGTGTCATTTATTGATTTATTTTTAGCTTAAGTACATTTAATAATTGCATTCATTGTTGTTTTTTTTTGTTTTTTTTTCACCAGCTTCACACTTTTCGAAGAGTTCTACCGTCACAGCAGACAACAATATAATCATGCCAGACCTAACAAGCTTTGTGTCCGCTCTGCGCATGGCTCTCCACAAGAGCCAGGGAGATGCCTCTGCCGAGTTAAACATGGTAGTTGAAAAACACATTCGTATATATCTTAAAAGAAAGGCAGAGGGATCTTATAAATACAAAGAGTATGTCCCAAAGCCGTATGACTCTCGCCTGGATTACAAAAAAAGTCTTTATCTGGCTCCCAGAGATAAAAGCCGCATTGAGGAAGATCTGCGTAAATATATGTTAGGACCTGAGGCGTATGTGCTGACGGTGGATAAAGCACAAGAGTTAAGTAGGGAACATCAAAGGTTCCAGCAGTTTAGCCCGGTGTCTGACTACGAACCTATAGAGGAAGACCACGAAGGCCCAAAACCGCTTAGCCGAAAAGGTTCTGCACTGGTGTCCCCTGCTGAAAGTGGCCCCCAAAGAGTAGGTGATCACTCGGATCAGTATGATTTGGACAAGATAACGGGTCTAATTAACTTAATTCAGAGTAGGAAGCAGAATGCGTATAGCAATCCTGAAGCAGCTGAGGTTTCAGTGAGTGGGCTCAAAAGAAAACTTGAAAGTGGAGAGGAGAACGAGTGGAAACACCAAAAAACTGAGGACGTTCATCAAAACTGTAAGTGGAGTTAGTTTTCCATTTTCTTTTATATTGGCTTCCTACATTGGTTATAAGGATTAGTTTCTTGTATTAACCCATGACTGATAATTAAGGATCTTTATTTTGCTGTAGATGCACTTAATAATATGGGTGCATTTCATGAAGTAATATTTCAAGGGGAAGTTCCATTAAAAACAGAACTCTCCTTGGGCTTAAAATCTATTGCTGGATACAGTAATTACCCCCCAGCCCTGGATACAGTAATGTCGGTTGGTGACAAAAACCTGGGTTTATTACATTTTGTGCCAATAATCTCCTTTGATCTGCAGACCTGGAGCCGCCGTTGCTGTCAGTCATGTGATATTTTGGGTGACTTTCCCGGTTCAAACACCACACTGAGCTGATGCTTTATGGCAACGCTAATGAAGTCCGTTCCTCCATAGACTTTCATTAGTCTGACTGTGCTAAAGACCGAGCCATTCTATGGTTCCCCACAGGCAGCATGATAAGGAGTCGGGGTGTTTGTCTAGTAGATTAGAGCTAAAATAACTAAGCAAGAACTCATACAAAAGGCTAATATGCAGCTGCCTGAAAACATATTATAAGCAGAAACTACAACTGGTTTAAACAAGCACAATATTTCTAAAAAAAAAAAAAATGTATTTTTCATGTGATATTAGGAATAAAAACTGTTGGGTGTTTTTTCTTGCTATTGGATAATATGCTGCATATCTAAATACATATAACCCTATGAGATGTTTCCTTTGAGACAATGTTTCTAGACCACGGTAGGAGTCTACTACCAACTTTTATACAGAAATGTGAATAAATGGTATTTATTTGTTAATATAAACCATTCATGTATATCCTCCAAGGTGAGACGTCTGAAAATACACATTCAATGTCCTCTTTTATCTCTGCGCTTGGCGGACAAGACACAGACCTGCGCCAGGAGAATCCTGAATCCCCGATTGATGACTCAACAGACTGTGTTAAAGCACTACTGTCTTGCCTGGCGGACACTTATTTTAACTCTTCACTAACCGACAGTCTAAACAAAGTGTTTGATGGAGAAAGTGAAAATAAAAACCATGAGAATTTTCAGAACAGTGAATACGTTCCCTCCACGCATGACACGGACAGAGACATCTCAAGGCATCACGAAAACAAATTCTATGGAGAATGCGGACCACAAAGCCTTGAGCCTCGAGAAAGTAGCCCAGCCGTTTTGACATCGCCTACGAATGACACCTTTCAGCCCGGGGAAGAAATGATCATTGAAGAAAGTGCGGTAAGAAGAAACAACTCTTTATACGGTCAGAGACCATTTGCCTTTCCATGTGAAAGGCTTCACGTTCTGCCACCCCACCTTTGTCGGCCGGAGGAACATGAAGTCCGTATGGTTGGCGACGGCTTCCTGTTACAATGAGATAGGAGGGATCTTGATCTTAGTCTGACAATGTGGCTTTACTGGACTCGTTGGGAGCAGTGGCATTTGCTGACTCGATGGGGATTCTTTGTTGGTTAAGGTGACGTCCCTTGGTGACATTGAGTGCCCTCAGTCTGTCTAAAGTATGTTACATTAGGTTTGGTTACCCTCGTGTAACAAATGTTTTAATGACTTCCTCTTGATGGCCTTGAGAGGAAGATAGGGGCTAAATCACTAATGAATTGATTCATCCTTACTTCTATTAGTTGTCTGTTTTTTCTGTCTGTGTTTTAGGAGCCACCTTCTGAAAGCATCAGTTCTTGCCCCAGTACTCCAACTGAATGCCTCTACCGCCAGAGCTCTGCTGCGAGTAACACGGAGTCTGGAATGCACTGGAAACTTATTCCGATCACAGGTAGGATACGATGGCAAACGCGAAACATTAAACAAACGTAATGCTTTGTGTGCGTTTACCTTGTATGAAAGGTCGCAATGCAAGACATTTGCTTTTTAGCTGAGATGAGTTTACTCTGTTGTGCTTTATCTGGTCGTTGACCGCCTTAAATTGATCATCCGACTGGGAGAAAAAAATAAGGCATTCCGTTTGGTTTTGGATGCATTTTTTTTTTTTTGACCACTCATTACCCGTTTTCACTAAAATGTGCAATCTCAAACATTCTCTGGAGTGATGAATCGCACTCCGCTACTTGGAAGTCGAATCTGTGTGTGCGGATCACACGGAGATCGCTACCTACCAGAATTATAGCGCCGCCTGTAAAGATTGATGGAGGGGTAATAATGGCCTGGGGCTTTGTGGCCCGGTTTGGGGAGGGCAAGATTGTGGTCCTGCGCACAAAGCAAGGTCCCTGAAGACCCCAGTGAACACCATCAGGACGAACAGGAACTCTGATTACAAGCCAGGTCTTCTGATCCAACCTCTTTCTGTGGGAAACAGAATGACTCTGTCTTAATGACCCAGCCGATGAAGGAACTGACTCCATTAGCATTGTTATAAAGCAGCAGCAGCTCAGTGTGGTGTTTGAGCCAGGAAAACTCACCCAAAATATCACAAATTCCACATCAGAATAAGACCTAATAACCGGTACATTAGGAAAATCGGCAATTATGGATTCTGTGCCAAAACACACGCGACTCCTTCAGTGCCTTGCAGCGCCGGGTTTCCAGGACCGATGCTGGTGTTTTAGGGAGGAAATCTTTGAAACATCTTGGATCTGCTTATTAAGGAATTTCTGGGCACGCTAAACGTCCACCATTTATCTTTTAGCTTCAAGGCTGTGGTGTTATCGCTTCCGGGAAGGTTTGGAATGGCGCGTCTAACATCCTTTTCCACGTGTTTTAGTTTTTCATCTCTTCGTTTAATCTGTTTTATGGAAGTTTTTTTTCTTGAACAGCTTGCTTGTGTGTATTAAATACACTGTGAATTATTTTTCTGTTAACGTCTTTGACTAAGTGAAAGCGTCTGTGAGACTCCTCAGGCTGCGAGTCCTCCATACTAGCATCGTCTTTGGCCAGCAGCCTTTGGGCTTTCGCTTGGTGGGTTAGAGGTACTTGAGAAGCTATAGGTAACCCTCAGATGTTTCATCGTGTTTTCACGGAATCGGTTACATTTTATTCATGTAGCGCCAGCAGATTTCATTGTGGCACAAATAACCTCTTTAGTGAATAGCCATTTGATATGTATCCACAGCAAAATACTCTACATAATCTAAACATACAATACCATAAACCACTCGGTGGTATAACCACATGGAGCTTCTCATGCTGACCGCTATCCATGCTTTATTCTCTGCTGCAGGCCTGGCCATCTCAGAAGAACAGATTGTGTCCCCGGGAGGTGCTCCCCCCGGAGATCCGAGGGCGCTGCACAGGAGGAGGCAGAGAAGTGCCAGCTCCTCGTCGCTTCAGGACAACAGGAAAGAAAGGAGCAAGACACTAAGACTCAAAGGCAATTACAGGGAGCACTCCGCAACGCCGCCAAAGAGGGAGCAGCACTTCAAAGCGAAGCACAAAGACAATGGTCTAATTGAGAATGCGGTAATGGACGCCTACAGAACTTTCTCTGAGAGCCTTCACAAGGTTTTAAAACAGAAAGACGTGGAGTATACCGGCCAAGCACCAGCGCCCCTGCTCTCATCCGACGAGCGCGTCGCCAGACTTTCCGACTGGCTGAACGAGCAGGCGTCCAACATCTCTGTGGACGCGTACGTAGAAGATCTGCGCGAAAAGTTAGACAGTGTCGTTGCTTCCTGTAGTAACCCGAGAGAGCGAATGCATTGTAATGTAGACACTGAAATCAAAACGGAGCCAGAGGTTTCAGAACACGTACGAGAAAACGCTGAATGTGGTCAACCGCAGCCCGTTCAACCCGGAACAGATGCTTCTCAGAATGCGCATCGTTTTTATCGAGCCGAAAAGGAAGATATTAAGCCATTCTCCAAAGACACCGAGCACGACCTTGCTGTAGGACATGCCCTGGACAAGGATAGTGCTCCAGTCCATGACTTCCCAGCGGACGCTCGCGAAAAGCCCGTATCGAGCGTCCCGGAACAACTGTCTGCTTCGCAAACGGCCCTCGTGGACGTGATCAGCCAAATGCACCCCGAGGTGTTCAACAACTTGGTAAAGATATTCACGCACGTGAACAAAAACGTCATCAAATTTTACATTCACGCAGAGGAGGAAAATGCAATTTGTGAAGAAATAAGGGTACGTTTCTTTTTTTTATTTAATAAATTTTTTGGGTGTACGCTAAAGTACGAAAATTTATTTCATGCTTATTTTAAGTTTGACTTCAAGTATATAATGTGTGTGAATGCAGCGTGGCATGGGCTCTACAGCGGAAGTTGCTCTGAGACGAGAGTTTAATTACATAAAACAAAAAAAACTGTGAAATGTAAAAATCTCAATCCATTATTTCACCTTTTTATTAAGCTTGTATAAAGTAAGGTATAGCCTTATAGGGTGTTCAGACCGCACATTTATAGTTTTCATGGGAATGTGAATTGAAATGAAAGATGGAAACTTAAATCAGGGTGACCCAAATGCAGAAAGTTAAAGAAATGGCTTATTATAGAGCATTAACTGCATTTCTGCTTCTAATTTAGGACTATCTTCTGAAACTTGGCAATGCGCAATGCCATCCGGACACGTTTCTGTCGTGCAGCGTGTCCTCAGATAAACTATTAATAATTATTCAGAATGAAGACATCGCTCACTTCATTCATAAGGTAAGAGACGATGTGAATCAGGGGCCTGATGTGTTTCATAATGAGCAAATCTGAAAAAAGTCTCTGTACAATAAAAATGGCATCGATTTGGTTAATCTGTCTCTTAGCCAGCGTTCTTTGAGTGATTCATGCGACGGCCGCAGAACGTTTTAATGAACCGCGCCGTTTTACGTTGACAGATACCGTCTTTAATAACGCTGAAGAAGCTGCCGTGTGTGAGTTTTGCTGGCATCGACTCGCTGGATGATTTGAAAAACTACACTTACAACGAACTGTTTGTCTCCGGGGGGTTTGTCGTGTCTGATGAAACGGTGCTAAATCCTGAAACCATGACAGTTGGTAAGAATTTACCAATCTAAAATATTACTTATTTGTATATGTAATATGGCAAATTAAAAAATTAGCCCTTTTTTTCTATTAAAATAGCCATATCATTATTCACTCTAGTCTTCAAGCGGCGGAAATAGCAAAGCTTGTGATTGGTAAATTGTCGGCTTTCCTAAAGCGGCCAAATTTATACTCAATGTTAATATATTAATCAATGTGGCAGTTAAACTCGCTAAATAAAATGACGATAACCAAATGTTTCCTTTTTTCTCCACAGATGCACTGAAAAAATTCCTCGCGTTTCTGGAAGAAATAGCAATCTCTGCGAAGTGGCAGTGGAAGATTCATTGTAAATTTCAAAAGAAACTCAAGGAATTGGGAAGGTGAGGAGTCTTTTTATTTTTTCTTCGTAACGTTGTCATCGTCTTTTATTTTATACTTATTTAATTCTGCCTTTTTTTCCCGCCCCATGCAGATTAAATGCAAACGCACTGAATATTCTGACTCTCTTAAACACCTATCAAAAGAAACACTTGGTGGAGATTCTCTCGTATCATAATTGCGATTCAAAGACGAGACAAGCTCCGGAGCTGGACTGTTTAATCCGGCTGCAGGTCCAGAACATCCAGCAGCGGCACGTTCTCTTTCTAACAGGTGAAAACCGTCATCGTGTCTGGTAAACGTGGGCCGTGGCTACGCTCTGCTTCATCGTGTTCTATTTTGTTTTGGCAGAAAAGGATCCTTCCTTGTTCCCCAATTATTCCGACAACGGGATTCTGGTCACAAGAATGGAGGATTTTATGCGGAATTTTACGAGCCAAGTTGGTTTCTGTAGTTCAAATCCTGAGGAAAACTGCCTATCCCAGTTGGCGAGAGGAGAGACTCAGACAGGTATCCAAATCTGTATGAATTAATGGCCCCTTTTCTGTTTTCCAAGCAGCGAGCCATCTAGTTCTTTCTGCGCTGGTTGACGGGTGACTTCTTTTTCTAACTGAATTGGATCTGCCGCTTTACAGCTCGATGAAATAAACCTACTTAATGGTGTTACAGCTAAAATAACCAGTATAAACGCGTAGAATTCCACCGCATGAAGGCAGATTTGTGCCAAATATGTTTAGTTAGCCCCCAGAAAAACTATTTAATAACCGAATGCTGTATCGGTGTCAGGTCCACTTTAATATTGTGATTCACTAACCCCTTTATCTCTTATTTGTTGTGAATGAAAATTAAAGGGAAATGTTCAATCATAGAGAATATGAAATAAATGAAATGTTTAGACTGTAGTGTCGTTTCCCTTTAATTTCTAATTACATCAGCAGCTGGCTTGCTTTGTATTAAGTGCAGCGGTTTCCAGATATCTCTCCACTAACGTCCAGGCTTTATCCTGCAACGAACCATTGGGAAGCAAGCTGGGACATCAATAGCAGTGTTTTGTTTTGTTTTTTGCCTGTTCTCTGAAAATCCCAACTTTCACCCCAAAAGGTCCCTCACGGCACCACAAATGATTGAAGATGCCAGCATGCTGATCTCGGAAAGTCTTCTGAGTGAGTAGCGTTTTTAACGTTATAAATTCAGGGCATTCTCTTTTTAATGTAGCTCCAGGAGAAACCGATGTGAAGGAGGAAGAAGATATGTCTCTGGATTCGGAGGACGAGACACCGCAGATAGAAGTTTGCACAGATTCTCTCAAACTTGAACCTCACGCCTTGGAGGGTACTAAGCAGCCGGACTTTATAGCGACCTCTCAGCCCGAGGCTACGGGAAGCATAGCACAAAACCCAACTCCAAATCCCGACCCAACTGAGCTTCATCCGGTAACTCCGGTTTCCACCACGGGCTCCGCTGCCGCAGAAAACAGCACGCCCGCCGCAGACGAAGTGTTGAGTGGTTTCCAGGAATATCCCAACACGCAGCTGGGCATTTCCCAACAGCTCAACCATTTCAACGTCCTCACTCATCAGACATTTCTTCCGGCAATGTACCCCATTCTCGCGAGCCAGACTCAGCCCGGAAATTATTTTCTAAATTCATACAGTCAAGTGCCAGAATCGGACCCCTCGCAAAACTCAGAATGGGAAAAACCATGGCATCTAAAATAGGGTTTTTTTGTTTTTTTTCAGTATATTTGGGGGGAAAAAGATATTTATATATGTATATAAAAAGACTTTTTCTAAGACTCTTCAGTTTCATACAAAGTGAATTATGCATTTTATTATACTTGGCAAGAAAAAGTCCTTTTTTCTTTGTTGCCTCATTTTGAAATTATGGCATGTACCACTAAAAAACATCAACAAGCAAATAAATATTATTTTTTTTTAAGTCCATTGTATTGAAAGGATTGTTTGCACAAATTTTTTTTATTTTTCTTTATATATATATGAACAGTATTTGTGGCTGTTATAATGCAGTTCTAAGTCAAATTTAAACTCCCACAAGCCACACTTTTTTATTTTATGGATACCTCAAAATATTTGTAAATATTTGAAACATTGAAATTTTTGTGTATTTTTTTTTTTTTTTAACTATAGGTACAAAACATTGTTTTAACAGATATTTACACTGACCAAACCTTTATAGACTATGGAAATGGTGCATTCATTCTATAATAAACTTATATGCACTTGGTTGTCTGGTATTATACCTTATTTACTCAAATGCATTGAGTAAAAAAAATATATATATATTATTTAATTTCTGTACACGGTCAATGCTAGAAATGACAGCGCGCACTTTAATGCATGTGGTAGCTGAGCGGCTCCTTTACATTTTTAGTCGACGTTGTAAAATCTGCAGAATTTTGCTTTTGTCCACCTGACGGCTCCTACGTTTACCTACGATCGCTTCATCTCCCGCATGTGAGTGCATGCTAGCTTTAATTTTTTGAGGATTTACCAATTATTTTCCGGATTTTGCTGCTGTAAATCCGCAGTTTTTTTTTGCCAATTTACAAGCCCTCGCGCTGGTGTCCCTTGCAACGTGTAGTGTTTGAAAGCGTGTATATAAAGGCTGTATTGGTCCAGTGTTGAATTCAGTTGGTATCAAGAGGATTTTGACAATATTCCTGCTATTTTATTGTTCAATGTGATCTGCTGAGACGTGGTCTCTTTAGGCGACAGCCCCAGATTATTAACTCATATTAAAGTACGTTGTTGGTATAGAACTGTCTTGAATGTGTAGTTACAGCTGAGCCGCTATCCACCCGTGAATTGTGTGTTCTGGGGACTGAACTGCTTACGAAAATTGTGTGGTTTTAGTGTATTTTTTTTTTCTTCCCTTTGACTGGATTTTTGAAGGATCACTGATCTATGAGCTAATAGCGGTTGTTTAGTGGTCTATACCTGGTGTTCCAAAGAGCAGATTTAAAGCCATGAGTAAATGGTTATCCCCTAATCACTTTTGGGGAGCTTTAATAGGAAATGGGGATAATGCAGGAACTTCCAAAGTGTACTCATCTAAAACTAGTAGCTTTAGCATGTTTTTCAGCATTAACACACAAACACACAGGCGAGGGACAAACGTATTTAAAAAATATTTATTCATCAAAAAGCAACATTTAAATTCTATAAAATATACACAATGCTATAAGACACCCAATAAATACATCTTTCACAGCATCAACCACATGAAATTCACAATGGACTTAACGCTGACGTAGTATTAAGTCACAAACAAACACAACATATAAAACACAGCAATTTGTCAAACAAGATTCATTTTTAATTCCTTTAAACATCCGGCATTAAACCCGTCTCCAGTTCTTTCTGTTTCTGCAGCAAGCCCTGAATTGACAAAAACAAAAATCAGGAGATGCCGATTGTACCCGATTCTTTAAATGTAAATTCCTGCGTCATGAGGCTACCCCCAGCCCTACCAACCTTTCTTAACTCGGATAATCCCTTCAGAATCGCCTGCTGTCTGTCCTTGTTTTTCAAAACGCTCGGATTCAGTAGAGGATCCCGCGCATGGTCCGAGCTGAATATCTGCCGCGTGTCCTGATTGTCGCCTGAAACCAGGAAGAGATTTTTTCAGTTTAGTTCACGGTGGAAATAGGTCAGAAAGTAAAATCGAACTTGACCGACGTAACATTTCAGAGCATTTCAGGTCTATTATTGAAACTAAAACACTTCTACTTAGTGAAAAGACACACACCGGGCCGTCTGTACTGCGGGTCCTGTGTTGAAGGTCTTGACATTGGGGCATCCGGATCCAGATAGTAGATTTCTTTAGTTCGCACGTACGGGATGAAGTGGGACGAAGGGGGTCGCTCAGATTCCTGTTCGCTGCTTTCCGGGGAGACCTCGTGCTGCGGAGTGGGGTTGGAGCCTCCGTGGACGGCGTTTCCATTGTAAACGTGTTTGGCCAAGTTAGCAGCCGGTCTCCACTGATTCTGCTGTAATCGGTTTCTCACGGCAGGGACTGGCGGAGAGTCTGATCTGTGGCTGCAAAAATTGATAATTCTCTATAAATGTTCATTTATACACATTCTCATTTTGTGATGGTCGGCACCCATTGGCACCCTGGAGTAATCTCTTTCCTCCCCCACTATACATTCTGCACCCGGTGGGTAACAGCAGCAGGACCTCCTGTTGGCTGGCGATGGACTGCGATAGAATGGATGCGGTTTCAGGTTGGCTGTTTAGGGTTACACCGAATTCTGGGTCTGCGCTGATTTAAACACTCATGTACAATTACTTGTACATGAAGTCTCGACATAGAGAAGGACACTTAGCACTTAGCCTTTCGGCAGACCACCAAAGTTTGAAAATAATTTATTTGTACCTTTTAAAGGTTGGCTCAGGTTTCGGATATTGTTCTTCCTATAATAAAAAGAAAAAATATATTTTTAGGTAATTTTTCTGATGATAGATTAAATAAATAAATCTATCTATCTATATAACTATCTATATATATATATATATATATAACTATATATATATATATATATAACTATATATATATATATATATAACTATATATATATATATATATATATATAACTATATATATATATATATAACTATATATATATATATATATATATATAACTATATATATATATATATATATATAACTATATATATATATCTATCTATAACTATATATATATCTATATCTATATATATATATCTATATCTATATATATATATTTGTACACCTTATAAGAAAAGAGTTCTACACAAGCTCTTATATAAAATATATTATTTTATTGTACAAAAACTTAATAAAAAACAGAGTATTTCATCATATAGACAACAGAGGTTTTTAGGAAGATAATCAGAGCATATAGAGGAAATATGGCTATATATATATATATATAAAGTGTCTCAAGTACATGTAAACCATCAAAAGAATCACCTATCTATCTATATTATTTATATCTATCTATATTATTTATATATATATATTATTTATATATATCTATCTATATTATTTATATATATATATATCTATCTATATATATATATATCTATCTATCTATATTATTTATATCTATCTATCTATATTATTTATATATATATATTATTTATATATCTATCTATCTTATTTATATATATCTATACATATATATATATTATTTATATATCTATCTATCTTATTTATATATATATCTATCTATATATATCTATCTATCTATAGATATATATATCTATATATATATATATATATCTATATATATATATCTATATATATATCTATATATAGATATATATATATCTATATATATATATATATAGATATATATATATATATTTATATATATATTCCGGCACCGGAAGTTGTATACGCGTATTGCGTAGATGTCCCCTGCCGGCCCCGCAAGACACCCGGGAGTCTGCTCTGGTAAGTCAGGGGGGGGGGGCAGAGTGGCAGCATATCTCGTGTGGGGGGGGACAGTAGCAGCATATCTCGGGGCGGGAGGACAGTGGCAGCATATCTCGGGGGGGGCAGTGGCAGCATATCTCGGGGGGGGGACAGAGTGGCAGCATATCTCAGGGGGGGGGCAGAGTGGCAGCATATCTCGGGGGGGGAGGGGACAGAGTGGCAGCATGTCTATTAAAAAAACTTTTTCTTTAAAAAAAGCACCAAACTTTTAGGGTGCGGCCTATATACGGGGGCGGCCTATATCCGAGCCAATACGGTATATATATATATATAAAAATCTATGTCAAGAGGACGGCAGTTTCCAATTTACAGAATACGGGTCTTGTAACTTGTCCTGCTTTCTGTTCCGGCACTCAGAGGGCTGTCAGCAGGTAATGTTTTCACCGGTGCCTTTACCTGGCGGTTATATTCACAATATAGACTCTTTTCCTGACTGGTTACACCCACAGTACCCCGTATTCATTGGTCGACCGTTTTAACATATCTGTCTTCCACCTTCCTACTGGTTATTTTTCTGCACTGTGATGGGCCGCCATGCACAACGTGCTCCAAGCTACCTGGTTCCCGTTTGAGTTATCTCTACTTTAAATTGTTTGCAGGACTGTCCAGCATCCCCGTTTGAAACAAATGATGTAAAACTGAACACACAGGAGCATACTGCCAAACAATAGCATGCTTGGTTATCTGAACTTAACCTTTATCTGTACAAAATGTTACCTTCTTCCACAACTGGCGTCCTTTCTTCTCTTGAACGGGTGGAGGAACCTTTGAAGCTTCATGGGGTGTTGGTGATTTTTCTGGAAAGCTCCCTTTCTTCAGCTGTGGGGTATTCGCTGTGTTTTTCTCTACCAGCTGAAGAAGCTCCATTTGCCTCCGGCTCTTGCTCTCCTCCCTCTGCTTCTGAAGTCCTCTCGGGTACCTTTCGGAAGCTGGTACATATTTTTTGTTAGGATTTTTTTTATTCCAGTCCGGTTTCCTAAAATTTTCCTTCGTTTCCTTAGCGGTTCTTGCAAACTGGTCATAGGTATTAGAAACTGTATGTTTGTTTTCCTTCTGAGAATCGCTCTTTTCTTTCAAAGATTTATGATTTTTCATTTGAATTTCTGTCTTTGGCTGTTTTTTAAATTCGACAGGAATGTCGGGAGATGAACTTTGCGTGTTCCTCCACTCAGTTTCTTTTCCACGAGTTGATGAATTTGGGATTATTCCAGAATCAATGAAATCTGGGAAGTCAGAGTAAACCAGAACAAGCCAAGTTAAACACCGAAGACAAAACCAGAACGCTGAGGAGTAGCACTATGAAACATGGGCACGAGTATCAGAGGGCAAAGACTTCATGTCCAATGAGGGTTTATAAAGGATGGGAAGTGACTAGGCGGCGAGGTCTTGGCGCCAATATTAGACATTTTATTAGTTAATATATTAGTAAATATATTAGGAATATATTATATTGGAAATATATTACATTATATTGGTAAATATAAATATATTATAGTAAATAATATTGGTAAATATATTAGAAATATAAATATATTGGTTAATTTCCGCCAACGCCACTAGAGGGCGTGAAGAGGACGCAGAGGACGACGCGTCAACGATGGACCTGGATCTGCCTCTTCGGCTGTGGGTGCGACTTAGAAGCGGGGGGTCTCCCCCTTATACATAGGTAGGCGACATACATATATATATATATATATATATATATATATATATATATATATATATATGTGTTCATATACTCCATATTCACCTGTTTGTACCCCGGTGTCTTTCCGTGGAGAAACTATTGTCAAACTCTGCTTCATGTCTGTAGTTGTTCCACTTTTGTGGTCTTCTGGTGGCTTAGTGGCCATCTGGCTATTGGCCCTACTGAGATCAGTTTCAACATCTCCTAGGGATAAGCAGAATCCCATTCAGACTAACTGTACAATTTTACCATTTATACCAGAAAACATGAACATATTTTGAAATCAACAAGACACTATTACAGGGGTGTCCAAGTTTTTTCTGCAGTGGGCCACTTCATCAGAATTGTATACGTGCGCGGGCCACACTCATTTTTCACTGTGACAAAAAATATGGCCTTTAATAAAATATGCAGATTAAAATAAAGTAAAATGACACAAAACCTTTACTTTTCCTCTCACTGATTTCTGGGCCTAGAAAGTTTTGCGACTACAAATTCAGGATTCCCTAGATTTATTCTAGGGATGAACTAAAATGAAAATTCTGGACCAAAACATTCAGGGTTCACTTAGCCAAAACCGAAAATGACCCCCACCTTTAAAAATAATAATAAAAACTCACATTTTTAATAAAAGTAGGTAACACACAATTGGACAAAATTAGCAATATGACTTGGCAACCAGTAAATGCAGGCAACCAGTAAATGCTGGTACCTAGGCATGATGGGACTGTGCTCGCTGTGATTGCTGTTAGCAATCACACTCCTATCATGCCAAGTCAGCCAATACATGCTGGTACAGGGTGGCTGTAAGTGATGTGCAGACCCCATACTGCTGGCAGCATCACTACACAAGGGGGGCAGCTAGCTAGGTTTCAGCATGTACTGGCTGACTTGGCATGATAGGAGTGTGATTGCTAACAGTAGTCACAGTCCCATCATGCCTAGGTTCCAGCACTTACACATCCATCCAGTAAATACTGGAACCTAGGCATTATGGGACTGTGATTGCTGTTAGCAATCACACTCCTATCATGCCAAGTCAGCCAGTACATGCTGGTACAGGGTGGCTGTAAGTGCAGACCCCATACTGCTGGCAGCATCAATACACAAGGGGGGCAGCTGGCCAGGTTTCAGCATGTACTGGCTGACTTGGCATGATAGGAGTGTGATTGCTAACAGCAATCACAGTCCCATCATGCCTAGGTTCCAGTATTTACTGGAAGGATGTGTAAGTGCTGAAACCTAGGCATGATGGGACTGTGACTACTGTTAGCAATCACACTCCTATCATGCCAAGTCAGCCAGTACATGCTGAAACCTGGCTAGCTGCCCCCCTTGTGTAGTGATGCTGCCAGCAGTATGGGGTCTGCACATCACTTACAGCCACCCTGTACCAGCATGTATTGGCTGACTTGGCACATCCATGCTATCACACACACACACCAATTTATTCATATAATCATTCATTCACAGATTCATTCCCTCAATCACACACACTCATTCAAACACCCTCCCCACCTCCTTACCTGCAAGGCAGCTCCTCGATGCCGCTTACAGACTTCAGCAGGGGGCGCGGCCTCCCTCTGCCTTCTCTGCTAAAGCACAGAGGAAGTAGGATGTCACGTGAACTCCGCTTCCTCTGTGTGCAGTCCAGAAGTCCCTCCCACAAGTAAGTAGCAGGGCTTGAGGTGCGGCTCGCGTAAGATCGGTTGCCCTGGCTGCCGATCTTACGCGGGCCGCACCTCGAGGTCTCGCGGGCCGCATTTGGCCCGCGGGCCGCATGTTAGACGCCCCTGCACTATTACAAATTAAATTCTAAAACTGCATGAAAAGAAAACATTTGAGTTTCTCTGGACTAAAGGAACTGAAATTCTGCTTGAATCTGAATTACTGAGTAAAAACAGCACGTGGCAGACCAGAAGAGAAAGACAGCTATTTACCAGGAAGGGTCCTCTGCAATTTGGAGACGTTGTGTCCTCTCTGAAGCAAATCCCGCATCCTATGCTCTTGTTTAAGTCGCTGCGCCTCTTCTTGAGCCCGCAGCATACTCTGGTACAGTTCAGTTGTCTTCATTTTCAAAACTTCCTTCATATAAAAAGGAAAAAATATTTTCTAACTAAACATTTAAAGCACAGATAATCTCTTTGCCTGAATCGCCCCTGAGCATTGTATTGCGGCACTTTAGCTGTGCACAGGGGCGCCACAAAGGCCTACAAAACAAGCAGACAACACTTCCTTAACGTTGCTCCGGACCCGTTCATCAGCTGTGATACCCGGAGCCTCCTGGGCCACGTACCAAGTATTTTCTAGAATGTCTCTAGAATGTCTGCATGAAACATGTTAATATATGTATATAATATAATTAATTGTATGTTATTTATCTCATGTAAGGTCACCAGTCTGGAGCTTTGAAGAAGCAGAAATGGCTAACTGCCTCAGCAGAAGCTTAACGTATTGGGGAAAACCAGTGTTTGAAGAGGTTAAGCAGATCCCCTGCCAGGCGGCCACGATGGAAAAAGACTTTTCATAGCATTTCGTACTTCTTTCTGCTTCTGTCGAAGAGAGTCGTCTTCAAACTGTTTTCTCATTTTCTCCCTCTCTCGTTCTAGCCTCTGCTCTTCCTCTTGTTCTTCTTGACGCCTCTTCTCTTCTTCTAACTGTTTTAGCTTCCGTTTTTCTTCCACTTGAGCTGCGATGGCTTTCTAATAAAAAAAATAAATACATTAAGACAGTGGAGCCAACGTAGTTGAAAATGGAACTCCACACCTTTTTCCAAAAATTACAATGTTTGACTTCAATGGGTTACAATAAAGCCTCGTTCATTGATAATTCTACCGAAGGTCAACATTAGACCTTCTGCAAAACCTTAGTCAAAACTACTAATTTTATCCAAACTAACAAAAAAGGCAGGAAATTAAATTCATTATCTGAAAACAAAAAAACATGTCTGAATCATTTTTTGTTCCACGCGCACAAGTCTCATAAACATCTACTTTAACGAGAGATACCGATCTATACCTGGTGTTCGATCTGCTTTAGCCTTTTTCGGTCTCTTTCCTCTATCTGCACAGGATCCAGGAGAGAGGTCATGGTACGTAGAAAGCTAGAAGAAGAGCAATACATTATAAAAATGCTGCACCGCTTGTCTTTTGTGCTGTTGGTTATACTGAGTGTCTCTGTAAAGCACATCAAGATAATCACTCATGCGCTGGCATAGGTTCCGTCACAGATATGGATATTAGTATTATGTTGGTTTGGGTTTTGTTTGCCCGTACCAATCCTCAAGAATAAAATATAAACATTTCAAAAATGAACATTGAGGGTGCAAATATTCACATAACTTGGCTCATTTCTGAGACATATTACAGCCACGGCAGATTATTTTAAGACATGCGTGAGAAAGATGGACGTACCCAGTTTTATGATCCTGACCGTGACCTTCGTCTGTCGATTTCCGCATTTCTGATTCTCCCCGGTACTGACAGCTGAGAGCAGGGGATGGCGTTATCTCCAGCGGCACGGGGACGGTCACTTCTGGAGACAGTAAAAGGTGGGCGTTTGGCGAGATCTCTGGATGATGGTCTACGCGGGTCGGATGGTCACTTTGCTTCTTGAAGGAATCGAAATGCATGGCCCATCGATCTGGTTCTTCAGTCTACATCAAGTATAGAGAGATTAAAAGATATAAAAGTAAAACTATTTGGGGGGCTGACTTGGGATACATGAAAGAAACCAGCTGGGTTTGACAGGCAGTTTTACCTCCATGAACCTTTGCTTCTCTTGCATTTTGCGCTGAAGAGCTTCCTCTCTTTGCTTGTTTAGTTCCTCGAGCCATTTCTTTTGCTGATTCCGTTTGACTGCACTGAACGGGTGATCCAACGGAGCCGCTTCCTAAGACACAAAAAAAACAGTAACACATCTCAGCCATCAACTTCTGTTTTCTGTGTCCTCCTATAAATCATTAGTAATTGTGAGATAACAGGCACAGCAAAAAATATCCCCGGGTACGTGACTGACAACTACACAGCACTATGCTATGCCAGGGCTTGAAAAACACTTGGGTAATATCATTGTCAACTAATGTTGCCAATCCAAGGGATGAACAAATTAAATTATCATTATACCAAGTCCCCAATAAGTTAGAACAGACATGAACAAAACCAGGTGACTTCTGGTGACATATGTAAGCTGCAAGCATTTGACAAATACGATGCTCTCACCCCTAGAACAAAAGAGCTCCGTATGGCGGCTGGAAGGTCGGGGGAACTAAAGCTGGAAGCTCTGGGACTGGGAGCTCTCCAGTCGCTGGGCGAGGAGTCAGTGGTGGATGTTTTGGGCAACGTCTCATCTTGTGACGGGGAGCCATAGTCATTGGCATGGAGATCCTGTAAAAGCATAGATCGACAGAACAAAGTCATGTATCTAGATGAACTGAAAAGTCAAAATACAGATTCAGCAGATGCTGTCAGGCCCTTACTTTAGGCTGGTCTGGTAACTGCTGCTTCTCCGATGTTGAATTTTCACGGTGCCTGAATCTTAGCCGCTCCGAAGTAGATTCCTTCATTTGTTTCTTTAAAGCAACTTGTTCATCTACAGAAGGAAAGAAATCTAAATAAAAGACACATTTTCCAGGAGTTCTCCTATTCCATTCTATGGACTGCGCCACTGCCTGCCTATAGATGGCCCTGATCCTCCCATCTGTGGCCATACAGAGTATTAATTACGTTTTGTATGATATTACACAGCTCCTTTGCTTGATGAGATCTAAACTTTATGCGGAACTTGACAGTCACAATTATATGTGTATAGATTATTCTCACCAAGTTCCCTCCTCCACTGGGCTTTCTTTGCCTCCTGTAGACTCTTGTCTCTCTCCCGCTCCCCCAGTCTGCTGAACAGATCATCCTGCGGTCTGACATTCTGCCTACAAATAACAAAAACCAAAACAATTACTTCGCACCCCTTCTGTAGCAGCAGAGAGCGCGCTGTCCCTCAATCGCAAGTGAACTTCCACATATGGGGACCAACGCGCTTCACAATCCCCAGGCACTCACAGACTCTAGGATTAAGATGGTTCAGTTTTCTGTGCACGTTTTCTCAAAGAAGAATCATACTTTAGGAAATAAAGATATTAATCACTAAAGACAAAGGAAAGTGACGTACACGATGTCTGCGGTCTGCTCAGGAGGCTGATCCTGGCTGCCGGATAACGCTGAATGCTCGTCGGTCCTCAGGAGTCCTTCAGCGCTCTCCTGCTCTGTCTCTTCACCATCAGGGTCTTGGATTAAGGAGTGGAAACACATAATTAACCAAATATTCACAAACATATGGCTCATAATTTATTGGTTGCCTATCGACTGTTTCTATTAACCTTCTGCCAGATGTGTAGATGATCAATTCACTGCTAGTCTTATACACGAGGAATACATAGTAACCCTGTATATCACCCAGGAGCCTCTAGCCATGGTGATGTAGCAAATAAGAACAGCGTAGCCCATATGTGCATACCGCATATGGGTTTTACGCGATATCCTTCCGCACAGCTGAATCCGCGTGGTTTCCATCCCAGTGGATTTACTCACCTCTGTCACCGGCAGGATCCTGGGAGACGGCTTTCTTTCCCTTGTTTATGGTCTGCAAAATCTGCTGGAACTGCTCTTGGGTGAGACAGACCAGGCTCTCTCTCAGCTCCTCGGCGGAAATGGTTTTCTTCTGTTGAGGTTTCTGCTTCGATGTAAGCGCTGGGGGCTTTTTAGGGGCGGCTTTAGATTTCTCGGCTTCTTGTTTGCCATTCTGCTGGACTCCGGCGGACGGACGCTCGTTCTCTAGTTCCTTTAACAAGTTGGCGGAAGGCTTAGCAGGGGGCGCGCGTCCCGTCTCGGGTCTGCCTTTCCGGCTTGGTTCCTCTGTCTTCACATTGTTACTCTGAACAGATTTGAGGACCTGCCCGGCTGGTTTAGTTCTCACCGCAGCTTTTTGTGCCCTGGGTTTGTAAACCGTCTGTTAAAACACAAAAGCCTTCAATCAAAAACCATATCGGGTGACATCGGCACCTTCGTTTACACGTCCGATGGACAGGACTAACGCCTTACCTGTTTAGAGCTCTTTCCTTCAACATCTGTAAAAAGAAACAAACAGGATATAAGCATTCAAGCATCAAAGCTGTGAGCCGTTAACTAAGGGTTAATCTTGATACTTTCATTATATCTGATAGTTATTCTACAAATACTTAGCGCCTGCGATATTAAACTGATTAAAATATGTTTAAATGATTTAGAAATACACAATAACCAGTTACTATGGAGTAAATAATACATTCATGGTAGACTTGTGCAAATGGGAAAAAAAAATATTTTGTTTCATTTTTGGACAACAATTTTTATTTCCTGCCCTTTTGGTTTGGATGAAATTCAGGGGGCTTTTTCCATTTGGGAAGGGAAGAAGCGGAGATGTAGATAAGGAGAAAGAGCGCGTGATTGAGAGTGCGTGAGCGCGTGATTGAGAGTGCGTGAGCGCGTGATTGAGAGTGCGTGATTGAGAGTGCGTGAGCGCCTGATTGAGAGTGCGTGAGCGCGTGATTGAGAGTGCGTGAGCGCGTGATGGAGTGCACAAGTCTAATACATAGTAACACATGCATTGGAAAAACATACCAATTATATTTTTATATTTATCAACATCATACCATATGTGGCCAAAATGAGCCTTGTTTTTCCCCCAGAAATATGAGTTTCAAGCTTCAGACCGTCCCTGCAAATCAAACAAAAACGTAGAATGAATTTAATAAAGACGTGGAACGATCATTTAAAATATATATATTTCGAGGACTAGACTGTTCCTTTTAGAAAAACCTTTCCGGTGTAACTGGTTTCATTCCTGCTGATGCCAACAGAACAGGATCCAACTCCCAGATCTACTTAATGGCACGCTTGGCTCACTGCTAAGCGCCCCACAGGGGGTGACCAAGCGTAGATGTCCTCCGTTCAGGAGATCTTCCGAAAACACCCCTCATTACCGAGTGTCGGGTCGGAACGAAGGGCGCTAATAATTATCATTCTCTTAAAAGAAGAACAATAAAAAGAAAGTGACTCAGCTGGCAACGAGCAGCGGCAACAATGGACTGTAAATAACGTTCTGTTGCTGAGAGATGAAGCCAGGAACTTCTTGCGTCGCTCGAGTGTGCGTGGAGAGGTCTGCCAGCGGCTCCCCCCAAACCTGGCACCAGAGCGTTCGCCGTGCTTTTCCGTTCTCTACGAGAAGTCTGCGCATGTACGCGTTTACTGGATTTCTCCTGCTGCACATTCACGTCCCATGAAGGCCAGAGATGTCTCTTCCTCTCTGATTTGTGGTTTTTAAACTCGTAGTCCTTGCATTGAATTATTGAGCCTAGCCCGGGGCCGGTCCCTGTGGCAACCAGGGTGCGTCCAACGGCGGTTGGAGCGGATCGTGGCGATGCAGTGTCAGAGTTAACCTCTGCTGCTCTCAGAATGGTTACACCGGGGTCAGGCAGACACCACCCACTAAACAGTTAATGACTTGCCACGTTACCCACCGGGCTGACACCCCTCGTGGCACCCAGATGATCACCGATCTTTAACGATAGAATGAAAGTTACGCTCACATTCTTCGCATTAACGCACATTACATTCACGGTATGAAGGCTGCAGAGAAGGCATTATTCTGTATTACGTTATATAGCGCCATCATATTCCACAGCTCTGTACAAGAGTGGGGGCCGCTGACACTAAAGAGACTAATATATTTGCCGAACGCACACAGACGCATTCTATACAACCGTAAATGAATTATATCTACTCATATATGCAGAGAAGCGGTTAATGATTCAGTTAAATGCCCAGGAAATAAATGTTAACCAAAGGGTTAACGGCATACACTGGGGATAAACTAAGGGGGTTAACCGCATACACTGGGGATAAACCAAAGGGTTAACTGCATACACTGGAGATAAACCAAAGGGTTAACTGCATACACTGGAGATTCTGAGAGCAGCAGAGGTTAATTGCACACACTGTGGAATACACAAAGGGTTAATTCGCACGCAGCCTTTGCACTCACCCCAGGTTCATGGCCCCCGCTGTGACCCTCATGCAGTGTGAGTGGCCCCTGGCCCGGCTGGCATCCTGCGCTCGGCTCCCACTGTGTACGGTGGTTACTGTACCAGCACAATCACCCGCGATGCCACTGGACGACAGCGAGGGCAGCAGCCGCCAATCACAGCGCCGTTTACTCTTGGGTGAGAGAAAATTCGGTTGGAAGCTTCGCGATCAGCTGATTGGCTGGCTGCAGCGAAGCAGGTGGCGTCCATGTTTGATTTGGGCATTTGGATGCGTGATTCAGGATGACTTAAATGTAAAAGCTGCTCATCATCTTCAACGTGACCCATAGATCTTCTAAAGACATTTAATCAACTAAATACACAGATATTCATCTCTAGAACAGAAAATGACGTAAAACATCCTAAAAAACCTCCCATAAACACTCCTGCAGATGCCCCCCGATATAGATGCACCCTGTGCTGCGCCTCGCTGCCCTACACATGCACAGCTGCTTTATTGCACATGCATTAACCATTTACCCACTTGGGGTGGTTTGTTACCCAAATTACAATATTCTTTCTCTGTAAAGAGTGATGAAGACTCTTTGCCTTCATTCCCTCCTCTGCACTTTCTTTCCAGTTCAATTCTCATTCATGCACCCCGTCCACGTCGCTCCCTCCCATCTTTCCATTCGATCATATTTCCCCTTCTTTTACCGTTTCTTTCTCCATTCACCGACTCCCCTCCCCGTTTAGTTCTCCTCATTCCTCTCTATCATTTTTATTCTTTCATCACTTTTTAATCACTTTCTCTTTTTTATTTCTCCTCCTTCTCATCTTTGAATGAGTTTCCCGCCTTTCCTTCCTTCTTCAGTCATTTTCACCCCAGACTCCCAATGTCTCTTTGCCCTGCCACCCCTTAATCCATGTTATTGCCCCTTTCCTCCCTCCCATTTATGTCTACCCCTTGCATGCTCCAAGCTGCAATGTTGGGTAATGGTACGCTTGTCCATCAATGGTACCAACCACTGATCAAACCCCAAGGCCATCACATTTACCTCTGATTGAACTTAAACCCTTTCAAAATGCCCTGAAGGTTTTGGTGCCGACCCAGCGAACACGCACAACAGACTCCGCTTTTCTATTATTAATTCACTTTAATATATCAATAAACTATAATATAAATTCATCAAGATACATAAATTCATTATTAAAAAGTGATAAACACCAATCGTCAAGCAACGCAGACAAAGTAACGAGAACCCCCAACATTTCTGTAGCCCCAGCTACCTTTCTCAAGTTCCAACCCTTTCATGATTTATGTACCGTATTTATTGAAGAAGATTAAATATATATATTAAAGAATATAGTAGTAATAATAATGATAATATATTTACATTTTAGTTGGAGTGTGTCTCTAAATGCATTTCTAGAGGAGTCTCTCTTCCTTTACAAAATGAATTAAAAAAATGGGGGAGAAAACAGAATACCAATTCCTGCAGCAAGGGGGCAGCTGAATACCCAGTTACTGACTCTTTATTTCTGGGATATAATTGGCTGAAGGTCTCAATTTAAAGACCTTGCTTCTTTACTGAAAGGGTGGTAGATAAGTGGAACAGTGAGGGGATTTAAACATACATGGGATAGACATATGGCTCGTGAATCTAAGACGAGACCAACGTCTGGTTAAGGTTTAAATCTTTACAGGACAAACAGGCGACTAGACGGGGGCCGGATGGGGCAGATCTGCCGGCGGGTTCTGGGTTTCTATGTTGTAGACTTGAACAAAAATGATCCCCAAAAAAGCCTTCTAAAACATAACAATCCACCTAAAGCACGTTGTGACATTCTAGCTGCCAGATGATAAAGAGTTACATCGTCTCACTACGTAGGTTGGATTGTGTACATATCCGATCCATCAGCATAGCGGCAGGCGGCAGCGTCCAAGGAACCCATTTTGTTAATTGGCCCAGTATTTCCGAGGAATAAAGTAGCTGTTACAAAGTAACTGAAATGCTTATAATATTAAAGTATCAGCATGCGGCAGGATCGCTGGCTCCGCGCATCGCCAGGGAGGGTAATTATGGAGCCCGTACAGAATAAATGGGAATTTCACCCTGAGAATTGGTGTAATATTATACAAATGTATTTGTTCTTAACCCACTAAACACAGAAACACGTAAAGACCTATCGGCGAAATGATTATAGTGGGACTTAAAAGGGTAAAATTAAAGAGACCAGAATTGCCAAATCAGCCAACAAACGGAATGTCATTGGTCCTTGACTACAATTCCTATAATCCTGACTGAAGTCCTATTCTGCATGCCCCAGACTTGACTTTATCATTGACTTCTTGGCTCCTTGCCTTGATTAGGAAAATAAATATGGCCTAATTGGTCCAAGAGAAGATGGAGTCTTTAATTGAAGTTGATATTTTTTTGTGGACCTGAGTGGTCTTCTCCTCAGGTGGAACAATTACGACCTCACCACCTTTAGGAGCTTACTGTTCCTTCTACTTGACACTTTGAAGGATTCCACTGGTGTCCACCACTGGTTGTGTTTTAGTATTTCCTACCCTAGTTGCCCCACTAATATGTGAGTTTGCAGGAGAATTCGAGGATGCCGAAACATTTCCCCTCAGACTCATCTCAACAATAAATTTCAAAAAGGCTGACTCTGGTGGATTTCCCCTTAGAGAATGAATTGATAAATAGATACATTGTTGCAAGTCATTAAATGTCTTCTCATGGCTCAGGAGAAACATCCCAAGATAGATCCTCCATAACGCATGGATGAGACAATGAGTTGCAATGTTTCACCTCCCTGGAAGCCACTGCTTAGGTAGAAAGGCACCAAAGTGTAACATTAAAGCAGGTTTTGGTAAATTTGGGGACCAATGATGACAAAACTGTGGTGACACTCGGGACATCTCACGGTACAGGAGGTGATCAGAACATAAATGCGGTTCATATATTCGCTAAAAGCCCTTGTAGCCTGAGAATGGACAACGTTTCTCTCCGTTACACCTCATTACACAATGTTCTACCCGCTTTTGTGATTCCCCATCTGCCTGACCTCTATTTTCTGATGCTTGTGTTTCCATTGTCTGGATAATTGTAGGAAATTGTGTGTTTTTCCCCATTTCACTGTATATAGAACTTCAAAGCAATTTTCTTAGAAAATCACAGATGAAGCTGAAAAGGAGACACCGCAGATAATGAGGAAAGTTCCGGAAAATTATTGCTTCTGTGATCAGCCTTTTAAATGCTTTTCAACTTTCAGCACCTTACGAGCCTGACTTTGTTTATTTCTTAATTGGTTTTAAGCAGTTATTTAATGATTTTGGGGTAATCTCTAAATGAATAATCTTATATTGTTTCAATGTTTGGAAACACCAGGTCAGCCTCAGACAGTGAATAGTAATGTAAGTGGCCGAGTAAAATATCTGGGGATCCGCTGAAAATTTTACATTTTGGGGCAATCCCAAAATGGAGGGTAGCTAAAAACACACAATCACACAGTACTGTGTATCAAGCCTCCTCAAACTGGCAGAACAACATGTAAAGACCAGTGACGGAGCACAGTATTGGCAAAAACCTGGTTTTATCACATTTTGCTCTAAAAAAAAACTCGCTTTATCTGCAGACCTGGAGGGGCCATTGTTGTCAGTAATGTGATATTTTGGGTGACTTTCCCGGCTCAAACACCACACTGAGCTGATGCTTTATAGCAATGCTAATGAAGTCTGTTCCTCCATATATTTTCCTTGGAGAACTCATACAAATGGCTCTGGACCTCAGAGGTCCCCTACATGATCCAGCAGTTGGGAGCAGGAATGAGCCTGAAGTATGGGAAGCGTGAGTGCCTGTGAGTTGTGTGCGTGTGAGAAAGTTCTGTGAGTTGTATGAGTGCCCATCTCTTGACTGTCGAGTTGTGTAGTTGTGTTTGTGTATTGGTGAGTGTATAAAATGGTAAATAAGTGGAACAGCCTCCCAGCAGAAGTGGTAGAGGGTAATACAGTGAGGGGATTAAACATGCATGGGATAGGCATATGGCTCCTGAATCAAAGATGAGACCAACAACAGATTAAGGTCCTTTACAGCAGGAGAAATGGGCGACTAGAGGGCCAAATAGGGCCGATCTGCCGGCAGGTTCTGGGTTCCCCATTAAGGCAGATAAAACAGACATTTCCAAACATATTTTTGGTGCGACATGCATTTACTGAAATAGAGAAACAGTTTATAAAGTCTAATTAATAGAATTGAACGATTCAGGAATGTCACGAGACGCCGGGGTATTTGTGGGGGTGACATTTTATCCCACGCCTTTCCAGCAGGCAGAAGACCTGGCGCTTCTTATGTCACCCGTTTATATATAAACACTGATTCAATCAACACATCGCTTTCCATTGTCACTTCACAGGAACAGCGAACGGTGAAGAAACAGTTTATCTGCTAAAAACCTCAGGCCCAGAAGACATATCAGATGGCGTCTAATCCCCCGGATCCCACCACCAAAAGAAATAAAAAAATAAAGCAGCAGATAAATAAGTCATCCTTAGAGCAAGTGCCGGGTAACATATCTCACAAAGTGCCTTCAGTATACAGCACAAAGCTTTCCATCTGTCTATATTATTATTATTATTATTATTATTATTATGGATATTATTATTATTTTACACAGAAGATACTTTCCCAGAGTTTTTTAATCTTTATTGTCACCTTGTGGTTTTCCATATAAGAATTACCGTATTATTACATATTATTATTATTATTATTATTATTGTTATTATAAAAAAAAGACACTTTCCAAGAGTTTTTAAATCTATCTAGTCACCTTGTGGTTTTCCATATAGGCAGGAATTATTATTATTATACTGCATCTTATTATATTATTATTATTTACAATGCCAACCTTCTACCCGCTACTTATTTCAAGGTCCATGATACATTTGAATACATTTCTTGAGGCATCAAAAGTCTACTTTTTTGACAAAAATCCAGATTATAAAAAATTAGTTTCTTGGGGGGGAGAATAATCCATTTCAGTGAAAAGGGTAAGAAGGCTGCTTTATTTTAATCCGGTGCATTGCAGTTTTCCGGGCCAGGCTCTCATGTGGAATGTAATACTTTACTATATAATCTTTTATATATATAATCTTTAGTAAATCTGAATACTCAAACAGCGATTTCTCCATCCCATCCATTCCAACGATCATTTGCCTTCACTCGCACGAGCGAAATGACTACACGAGCGAAATGACTATAGGTCACCAGGCGCCGCGTCTGATAAAGAGCCCGGTGGCCCCGTGGACGGATTTGGAGAATTTATATCTCGTTTTTATAGCCTGTGACATTAACGCCTTATTTTTCTTTATGCCGCTGCAGCAACGGGCGACTGCTTCGCTGGGATATTGTAACTTTGTACTTGAATTAAGTTTGCCCCAGGGTCAGGGCCCTAAAGGGACAGAAAGGACAGCAGAGCCAATTAGGCGCCCTTAAACCAAGTACTGCACATGCTGGGGGGACAGATACCCCTCTGTATTACCCCTTGTCAGGAATTATCATGTCACCGTTAAAATAAATGTTATCTGTATAATTATTAATATAATTTCATATTTATCAAACCATGTATTTTAAAACCACCCCAGTAGGGGGTAAGTGCCCAATAATCTCACTGCCCTCAAACAAAGCTCTGGGTTTAGATCACTTATTTCTGAGAATGCCCTTAAACCAAATTAATTTGATACCCCAAACCGAGGGGGGGGGTAATTGCGGTTATTTCAGGACACTGGATTTTCATGCCCCAGGAAAATATCAATTCACCTCCAATTCCCTGAAAAGCTGCAATCACTAAAGAGCCCGAGCTGCTAAATGAATGACGGGAAGCGAATTCCGCTGGAGAACGGGATGAGATGGAACTTGGCAAGCTACAGGTTTTCTGTCTTCATAGAATTGTTCGTATCTCCGTATTCTTACAGCTCATTTTCCTTCCATTCAATTGGTTTGAAAAAAAAAAAAAACGGGTTATTTTAGAACGAGCCAAAAATGTTGAATTCCCAATTAATGGCAAAACAATAAACGCCGTATTGATGGATAAAAGACATCTGAGAGATCAATACAGAGCGACAGAGTTATAACGGCGCTTCATTAACCCCGTGCTAATCAAGATGAGGTTGAGAGTAGCCATGTGCATTTGGTTAGATGTTAACCCTCTGGATCCAGTATGACCCGTCCACTATATGACCAAAAGTACGTGGCCCCCGCTCCTAATTACTGAGTTTAGGGGTTCCAGCCACGTGCATTGCGAACAGGCATAGAAAATCAGCCCATAGGCAGCCGTCTCCATAGACATCGGCAGCAGAACGGGTCACGCTGAAGAGCTCAGTGACTTTATCCGGGGCGCTGTCATAGGATGCCACCTATGTCGGTTTGTGAAATTTCTACCCTGCTAGATCTGCCCCGGTCCGCTGTAAGTGCTATTATAGGGAAAGTGTTTAGGAGCTGCCACGTGGTGAAGAGAGTAGCGCTCGTCCTCCACAGCATTACTCACTACAGTTCAAACTGCCTCTGGAAGCTGCATCGGCACAAGCACCATGCGGCGGGGACCAGCCGAAGATCACTGTGCACAATGTCAAGCGTCGGCTAGAGTGGTGTAAAGCCACTGGGCTCTGCAGTAGTGGAAACGTGTTCTCTGGAGTGATCAATCGCTGATGTAGCCGCAAAATGGGCATCAACTCCGTATTAATGCCCAATGGTTTTGGAATGTGATGTCATATAGGTGTGATGGTCAGGCGCCCACATGCTTTTGGTCATACAGCGCATCTCTAACCTGATCAGAATGAATCTGCTTGGGTTTTACAGAAACATTTTTTAATTATTTGTTAACCATTGATTTGTTGATGAACTACGGATCCCATCATCCGTCGTGGTTTTTTGGTGCAATATTCTAAAAACCCTACACATGCCATTTCCAAATCATATAGTTTTTTTTACTGGTAATTCTGTAACACAGTAACCTTAATCCTTATGATAAGCGGCGTGGGCCGTAATAGCGTGAACGAATGATCTCTCGCGGCATCGCTCCCACGCGTCTCACATAATAATATATATATTTTTAAAGCAGATCTTTCACTTTTCACCAAGTTCGTTATCTCTCTCTTGCTGTTAAGTTGCTGATTGGTTCAGGTAGCCTTTGTCAGGGAAAGAGAACTTCAGGATAGCAAATAATGCTGGCTTTGCCACAGGCTGCCACTAGTTTTTATTAGGTTTTTTATAGCCTCAACCTGCAAATATATTAACTCTGCATTACGATGCAGAGAGACGGCCTCGTCCGGCCAGAGATTCCTTATGGATTCCGAAACCAGTTACAAGGATGGTCAGCACTTAATTCCGTCCAATCACATTAGTGATCACTCAGCGGGAACGCTGGTTAAAGCTGGTATTGAATTCCGCCTTTAATTAAATGCATTTGCCCAGTTTTTTTTTTTTTAATTAAAAATCGGAAACAACGTAACATTCCTGGCCCCAGTGAGGTGGGTTTGAATACTGGAGGGGTGAGAAATACATTGTATCCCGAGGGATGGGAGCTGTAATTGTCCGGCCCGATACGTTGAATTAGGCAGTGGATCTTTTTTTTTTGTTTGGGTCCATGAAATAGATTAAGGATTAGGGTTTTTCCATACAAGAAGCACCGAGGAGGACCCCGAGGAGGACCCCGGGTTCTTCACGCTATGAAGGGGAGTCGTCTACCTTCTCACAGCTTAGTAAATCACTCCCTCTTCAATATTTAGCTGTAGATATCAGTAACATCGCTAATTAAGCCCGGATCCAAATAACGTTGGCTTCCGGGGAGCGCTTCCCTCGTCTCACGGTCCAAGTGTGTATGAAAATGAAGAGGGTTTCGAGACAGAAGCATCTTTTCCTGGCTTGTGAACGGGGCGGCTTTGGCAGCGGCCGGCGGCACTGCTTGCCAAACGGACGCCGACAACGCGCTTTCATCCGCCTGGAACTGTTAAATGAGGCACAAAAATACCATCTCCTCCCGCGATCCCGGCGCAAACGCCAGAGATCAGGACTGCTGGAAATAAACACAGGGAGCCGTCTATCAGGAAATTAACCCCACGTCTGCCAGGAGGAAAGCAAAGCCCGGCCGCACAGTGCATGCGCTGCCGAGGTGGCGCTTTCAGGATTTTAATGTCAGGGGTTTGTTGTTTTGCGGAAGCACCGGTAGGTTTTGCTCTTTTTTTTTTCTCAAATGCTTCCTGACAGCTGTCAAAGTCGTCCGCGGTCGGCTATGAAGTTAATGGCATGCGATGTGGCGCGAGGCGGCAGCGTCGCCTGCGCAGAGACAGACGAGCAAATAATTATCTGAGCTGGAAACAAACAGGATGAAAAGAAATACCTTATTTTGCATTTTCCCAAGAAAATGTGGTCCAATGCGGATAGTTGTTGTACCACCTGTTACTGAATTAACTGGAAATGCGTTTCTTTGACTAGAGGGTGGTAGGTATTTGCAGCAGATCCCCAGTACAGGTGGTAGAGGCAAAAAAAGTGACGGAAAGAAAATATGCATAGACGTACGGCTCCTAAATCTAAGAGGAGACCAACGACTGATTAATGTCTTTACAGCATGAGAAACAGGCGACTAAACAGGGGCCAGATGGGGCCGATCTGCCGGCAGGTTCTGAACCAGGGCTGATTGGTGCTGGAAACATAGAGTTCCTCGGCCCATGGACCACCAGCTCGCGTCCAGTGTGCAAATGGAGAAAAAGGACCAGTTTGGTGGTCACCGTGACCTTCACGCCGTATGGCCTGTCCAGGAATCATCGATAAGGGCCGCCTGAGTTTACTGGGCTTTAGTAGTTATTGACCTCAGCGGGTCCGACATCTTGGACGACTGAGCTGAGCCCATTTTAACGACTACAAGAGATGCTGTTGCCACTTTTTCCTGTGTCTCTGTGTCACTTGGTGTGTCTGTATCCTGTGTGTCTCTCTGTATGTTTCTGTGTGTCTCTGTATGTCTTTCTGTGTGTCACTCAGTGTCTCTGTCTTTCTTTGTGTCTCTCTCTAGGACTCTCTATGTCTCCCTGAGTGTCTCCCTATGTCTCTGCGCGCCTCTCTCTCTCTGTGTGGTGAGGTGGTGCCCGCGCTGCGCGCTCTCGGCTCGCTGCTGCCCCCTGGCGGCTGATCGGCCCCGCCCGGTGCATGCTGGGAGTGTTGAGTCATGGGGCTGTCAGCTCCCGGTCGGGGGGAGTCTAGATGAGAGCGAGGAGAGGGGCAGCAGCTGCCGCAGGGAGAGACCCTCAGAGCCCACCCTGTACCCCAGACATGGAGCCGGACAGCGAGAGGTGAGGGCAGGAGGGGCAGGGAGCGGGAAAGAGGGGAGAGAGGGGCAGGGAGGGGGTAACAGCATCCTCATCATCCTCCCTATAATAACCGCTAGAATAAGCAGGGAGAGGAGGATCATGGCAGAGAAGGTACCAGCCTGGCAGCAAATCAGTGCCTGGTATACACAATAAACACACAATACACACACAACACACACTTTACACACAATACACAGCACACAGAACACACTTTACACAGATCACACACAATACACGGTATACACACTATACACAGATCACACAGCATACACACCACCCACTAAGCACAGAACACACACAATACACACACTATACACAGCACATAATACACACAATACACAGATCACACAGTATACACACACAATACACACCACACACTATGCATAGAACACACACAATACATAGCACATAATACACAGATGACACAGTATACACACAATACACGCACTACACACACACACACAATACACACCACACACTATGCACAGATCACATACTCCGCTGTCTCACATACTCCAGGCTCTTTACACATCACATGCATCTTAGCGTGTTTGACACATACAGACTGTGTGTGGTACATGTACAGAGCAGGCTGGAGGCATGTCTGAATACACGTATGTATTTCTTACCTCATACATGTGCAGAACATACACATTTCATACATTTGTTGCACACCTTGCATATTACATGTTACACACACATCACACGCATGCTGGGTATTACCTGGGTGTATTATCATGTACTGGGTGTTACTGGGGTGTATTATAATGTACTGGGTATTACTGGGGTGTATTATCATGTACTGGGCGTTACTGGGGTGTATTATAATGTACTGGGTATTACTGGGGTGTATTATCATGTACTGGGCATTACTGGGGTGTATTATTATGTACTGGGCATTACTGGGGTGTATTATCATGTACTGGGCATTACTGGGGTGTATTATTATGTACTGGGTATTACTGGGGTGTATTATCATATACTGGGTATTACTGGGGTGTATTATCATATACTGGGTATTACTGGGGTGTATTATCATGTAGTGGGTATTACTGGGGTGTATCATCATGTACTGGGTATTACTGGGGTGTATTATCATGTACTGGGTATTACTGGGGTGTATTATCATGTACTGGGTGTTACTGGGGTGTATTATCATGTACTGGGTGTTACTGGGGTGTATTATGTACTGGGCATTACTGGGGTGTATTATCATGTATTGGGCATTACTGGGGTGTATTATGTACTGGGCATTACTGGGGTGTATTATCATGTACTGGGTATTACCGGGGTGTATTATCATGTACTGGGTATTACTGGGGTGTATTATCATGTACTGGGTATTACCGGGGTGTATTATCATGTACTGGGTGTTACTGGGGGGGTATTATCATGTACTGGGTATTACTGGGGGGGTATTATCATGTACTGGGTATTACCGGGGTGTATTATCATGTACTGGGTATTACCGGGGTGTATTATCATGTACTGGGTATTACCGGGGTGTATTATCATGTACTGGGTGTTACTGGGGTGTATTATCATGTACTGGGTGTTACTGGGGTGTATTATCATGTACTGGGCGTTACTGGGGTGTATTATGTACTGGGCGTTACTGGGGTGTATTATCATGTACTGGGTATTACCGGGGTGTATTATCATGTACTGGGTGTTACTGGGGTGTATTATGTACTGGGCGTTACTGGGGTGTATTATCATGTACTGGGTGTTACTGGGGTGTATTATCATGTACTGGGTGTTACTGGGGTATATTATCATGTACTGAGTGTTACTGGGGTGTATTATCATGTACTGGGTGTTACTGGGGTGTATTATCATGTACTGGGTGTTACTGGGGTGTATTATGTACTGGGCGTTACTGGGGTGTATTATCATGTACTGGGTGTTACTGGGGTGTATTATCATGTACTGGGTGTTACTGGGGTATATTATCATGTACTGAGTGTTACTGGGGTGTATTATCATGTACTGAGTGTTACTGGGGTGTATTATGTACTGAGTATTACCTGCAGTCAGGTCAGGTTCCCCCGTTATTCTAATATTTGGGGGTCCCTACTTCACCCCTCGGCCCCTTTTATTGGCACCCCTGTGGTTTGTGGAGTTTGGGCAGTCAGCTCTCCTGTTATATGGAGGCAGTTTTCCCCACACCCATCACTAGCAGCCATACGATGCTGGGCTTCAGTCTCCCACAAGTGGGCCCAGTCCTCTTCCTTGGCCTTTAGCACCCGAGTGCCGGACGCATGCATTGTGTCTGGACCCAAGTGATGGAGGAAGCCTCACATCCCTCTTCGTGTGACAGCCAGCCTGACCAATCCGGTTACAGAGTGACTGTGGGCTGGCCAGTGGCTGCGTGCAGGGGGCGGGTCTCTCTGCTGTGGTCCCCTGGTCCAGAGGTTTGTGTCCTGTCTCCTCTGCAGTGTCTGCCCCCCCATCCCCGCCCAGGCACAGCGCTGCACAGGGGGCTAGATGGGGGCTTTATCATCCTGCCGGCCTCGATTACCCCCTCACTGCTAAGCCCACCAATCCTGCTGCATATTACACTAAGGCATCAGCTGCTGCATTACCTCTTGGGATGCAGAGCCGACAATCACTGTGAGCGGGAGAAGGATGATTGGATGCTGAGGGTCTGCAGCATCTGAGGGTCTTGCTGCTGATCCATTACTTTAAATCTCATCACCCCGAGGCGGTGGCTTCTCTCCCATCTCTCCCCATTCACCAAGTACCGGTCTGAATACTTCCCTCCTCCATGCCTTCCTCCTGTATCCTCCATTTTTTTTTTATATATATTTACCCCAAACCTGTTTTAACCATTATCAGTTTCTTTTTAACCCTTTGTCTGCCGGTTGGATGCTTCCACTCACTTGCCTTCAAAGGGTTAAATGGGAATTAAGGCAGTTGATGCTGAAGCCCGCTTCCCAGACCCAGAATGCGGAGTGAATCGGATTCTAATCACAAGCTCTTTTACCCCCCCCTGTACTCCAAGAAAGCGCAAGGCATTAATGGAGGAACATTTAAATCCCCCAGTATGGAGGCAGAAAAGATGCCCCCCCGAGTGTGCGTCTGAGCGCGTCACACTCTGTCAGGATTAAGAGCAGGGAAAAAAAAGCACTTTAACATTTATTCCTCGCATCAGAATATTAACGTCACGTAAACCCCAAACCGGCAATTTTCCAAGCGACCCCCCTCCCCATTTTTTTACCTGTACTGTTCGCTAAAAAATGACTAACCAATACCCGAGATGTGAAAGATGCTCGTACACCCACTCTGCCGAGTTAAAGCCCCCCAAAATCTCCCTGATTTTTTTTTTGATGGGGACACTTAATTGTAATGCGGCACAAAAAGCAGGCGCTGATTGGTGGTTGCCATACAAACTACAAAAAAAAAAAAAAAAGCATGCAAATACATTCTACAGGCTTTAATTCAGGTTTCATATCAAGTGGAACAGCACTAAAACGACGCGGCGTGGGGATGAAACGTTTGCTATACTTACTACACTGCGTAAAGTGTAAGCTCTGGTGCCTAGAGCCCACCACGCTGTCTGCCTTTGGGCGTTTTTGATCATGTCCTTTTCCCAACTAAACACCGGTTGCAGCCTTACCTGTTGTTATAGGGAATGTAAAGTAACAAAAAAATTAGAAACCCCATTATGGGCGAACCAGGGGAGCAGCCATCTTTACTTCCTGTTCACAGGATCTGCAGGATTATTCCTCCCCGGTAAGGTATCACTCTGCTATCGTTAAGTTTCTGATTGGTGCTAATCGCTCCAGGCAGCCATTGTAAGGTTGGGGTGAGAAGAAGAAGATTAGAGCACTTTGGGCCAGTAAATTGATTAAATAAAACTTGCTCTGCCACAGGATGCCCCTGACTTCCATAAAGTCCATTTTTAAACTAAATATCAATGAAATAACAAAAAAAAGCACAATCTGTAGGTCCTTTCAACCAATTCAATTTTTAATGCTAAAAGTTATGATGGCAACAGCCCCCCTTTAACAGAACATTCTGTCCATTATATAGATTTTTTTGCCATTTTTATATTGTAAGAAAATGACCCAAAATACCCCATTGGGGGTAAAAGCACTCAGTGGGGGGCGGTGGGTTAAATCACAAGTTTTGGAAAGTCTCACCTGCGGACGCTGATTTCCTGCTGGGTTTTTACCTTTTTTTCCTCTTGTTTTCTTGGTTTCTGAGAAAGAAAAATGGCCAAGTTTCCAAAGCAGGTTCCCGGCGTCGCTGTAAGCAGAGAATTATTTATCGAAAGCTATATGTTTTTTTATGTTTTTTAAACACAATTCTGTCAAATAAATTATTCAGGAGCCTCGGTCTTTTATTGCCAGACGCACCGTGTGGAGTCCATTGATTTGTCTCGCAGAGAGACGCTCGTCTGTTAAAGGGACCCTCATGGAAAAGATTTTTTGGTGGTGTTTAGAGTCCGCGCAATAAAGAATGCGTTCGTTTTTTCCTACAATCAACCCTTAACCCTGTTACCCTAACTCTAACCTTAACCCTAACCCTAACCACTAACCCTCTAACTCCTAACCCTGGAACCTTAACCCTAACCACTAACCCTAACCTTCTAACACCTAACCTTAACCCTAACGTTCTAACCCCTAACTCGAACCCTCTAGCCTTAAGCCTCTAGCCCAGGGGTGTCCAACTTGCGGCCCTCCAGCTGTCCAGTGTGCAAATGGAGAATACTCCCATACTCATCAGACAGCCCCTTAGCTGAAAGAGCATTGTGGGAGATGTAGTCCTGCAGCAGCTGGAGGCCCGCAGGTTGGACACCCCTGCTCTAGCCTTAACTCTAACCCCTAACCCTCTAAGCTTTTACCCCTAACCCTGTAACACTCCAACTCTAACTCCTAACCCTCTAACTTTAAACCCTAACTCATAACCCTTAACCCTTTAAACTAACCCTAACCTAACCTTAATCTTGATCCTAAACCCTAACCTAATCCTAACCCCAGCCAACAGACCTAACCATTTTTTTCAATTTCTGCCCTTTACACCTAAATCTACTCCCAGTATCCCCAACCTGCGCCTGTCAGAGCCCATTATAATTAGAGATTATTAATGCTTAATCGGTGGGGAATTTGTGAGCTTCGGGGAAAGGGTTATTTTTGGTGGAGGGGGGGCTGCTTTTTAGGTTTGGGTTGAAGAATTATCAGCACATCAATCCAGAATTATTTTCCGCAGGGATTTAACCAGCGAGGCTCTGCAATACATTGCACAACCCGGTCTGGTTCTGCGGGGGTTAAATCTGAAGCTGCCTATAGACATCTGTTGGCACGCGGCGGCTCGATTTAGATTCTACCCCATCAGCAGGAAAAAGACTCTGCTGTGGTCTGGGAGCCTCTCCTGCGTTTGCTAAAACATCTAATTGCTGTACAGACCCCCCCTATGATCTGTAGCGAGTGATACTTTGTACATATATGTATCGCCGTATGTAAGGGGCGCAGAGCGAGCGGTAAAAAAATCCCGTTAATTGCTTTTTGCAGCGTTAGAAGGGCTGGGGGTCTAAATGTGGCCTTTAAACACTAACTCGAGCGCAATAACGATTTCATTCACTTATGAAGATTGTTTTTGGGTCTTTTGAAGCTTTCTAAAGGTTTGCTTAAAGAAATGGACAGAGCCGTATTAGCCCGATAGAGTCGCCGAGTCATATAAGCTTTTGGGAACTCAGAGGTCTCTTCCTCAGATGGAAAGAAAGGTCTGGTTGGGGCTGGGAGGGTTCTCCAAATATCGTTACGTTCCAGAACCTGAAACGCTGTCCCTTTAACAGCTAGAAACGTTCCCATTGCATTAGTTTTACCGAGCGATCTGCTAAACGGTGCGTATATCTGCCACACGCTGGCCATTAGAGCCGCTTTGTAGGAACGTTGGTGTGAAAAGGCCGCATCCGCCCCAAAACAGGGAAATTCATATTTATTTCCTCGCGGCGGAGAAGAATATTCTGCTCGGAGTCTTATCAGAACTAAGCAGGTTGGTATCATCATCCTCCAAACGGCAGCTACGCCGCGGCATCATAAAAAAATCCTGCGCGCTTCTCGGATCGCGGGGGTCGGTTCGCTCTAAACAAGATTTGACAGTATTGGCAAATTCTGTCGTTAGACCCTTTAACCATTTCATATTTTCACCCAAACGATAAAAACGCTCTCTTCTTTAAAAATAGATTTTCGGCCGACGTTTCTAGGCCGTCCCGAAATCACAAAAATCTCGTTACCCAAAGTGCATATATTAGTCATTTTTTCCACATACAGATATAATTTATATATATATATATATTTTATTAAATTTTTGGAACACTCTAAATGTTTTTTTTCCCTGGGATTTCTGGATTTGCAGCCCCTTGCGGTGGGATTTAATAAGCATTAAAGAGCTTCGGAGTTCCGGCGCGGTCTCGGATGTCTCTGTCTCGGAGTTGCCCCTCTGATACATGTTAGATGTTCGGTGCGTCCCCTTCCAGTACCGCCGTCCCGCTGTTTCGCGCTCCGTAAGACCCCTCTTTCAGCTCTGCCGCCGCAGTAACTCTGCGTCCCTTTGAGGTTTTCTCTCTTTGTGAGGTCTTCACGCCGGCCTCGGATTTTCACATCTCGGTTCCAGCTGCTTGCTTTTTTTTCTCGGTTATGTCTTTTTTTTGATGATCTTATTGTGACTTCGGAGAAGTCTTTGTGCCTGCGCAGGTGCGGCGCGTAGAAAAAAACCCCGGGTTCGGAAAATGCGCCCCCCCCGATAATACGTGAAAACGGCCTTCCTTGTTATGATTATTAACGATCGTAATAAATTAATCCAACATATTCTGTACTTGAGCTTATAACCCCCAAAGCAAATAGGGAAAAAGGAGATTAAAACCAAAGTCATTAAAACCGCATCGCAGAGCAGCTTTCTAGGGGCTATTAACCCCTTGTAGACAACTTTATTAATTCAAGCAGATTCAATTCTTTGTATTTTGGGGATTTTAGGGAAATAGTTTATTGCTTCCTGTCTCCTTAATAAAAACTGATGCGGTCCGTACCCCAGAAAGGGAGACAGGAACGGATTCATGTGGTGATGAGGCTTTGGTCGAGGTGCTTTGGACCCCCTTCTAACCCCGCTTTCTCTGTACGAGTCCCGACCCCAGGATCCGAGCCGAGGGACCTAAACGATTATATGGTCGGGGATTTGGGGAAATAGAGGAATGCCACCCAAAACCCAAAGGCAAAGGGACGGAAATGATCGGAGTAAATGTTCAGCCGCAGGTCAACGGACTACTGCGCTTTCCATTCTCCGGCCGATTGAAACGGAGGAAAGCGGGAGTGAAAGCTGATTTGTAGTTACATTTAATGACCGCATATACCCGATACTCCGATAGCTGATCCCGGGGCAATATTGCTAATTACCTGACCTATAAGTCGGGTAAGGATCCTTCAGATGGTTGATTATGGAGTCTGTAGCCGCGCGTCGCTCTGTATCGGTCACGTTAAATATGTGCATTTATTCCTAACGGTTCTTTTCTCCCCGTCTCGTTTGTTTCCTCCCTGGCTTGAGTTGATGTTTACTAAACTTACACTACTCTGCCTCGTTGTGTTTTGTAGATTCCTACTTGGCCTGTCCAAATGACGCCTAAAGAAAGAGGGTGATGAAGCCCCCTGCCAAAGCCTAGGTGTTCAGAGCGTGAAGCAGTATTTCGAGCTGTTGCTACAATCCCCTTGCCTGGTGCCACACTACAGCCCAGCCATGTACGGGAGCGCTCGCACTATCACCAACCTGGAAGGGAGCCCTTCCAGATCACCTCGATTGCCAAGGTCACCACGACTTGGCCACAGGCGAACGAGCAGTGGCGGCGGCGGCGGTGGAGGAGCCGGGAAGACATTGTCTATGGAGAACATCCAGTCCCTCAATGCAGCCTATGCAACTTCTGGACCCATGTACCTGAGCGATCATGAAGGGGTGGCTTCGACAGCATACCCGAAAGGCACGATGACTCTTGGAAGGGCTACTAATCGAGCGATGTACGGAGGAAGGGTCACCGCCATGGGTAGCAGCCCCAATATCGCTTCTGCTGGCCTCACCCATACCGATGTCCTCTCTTACACCGACCACATAGGCATATCCAGCGCTGCTCACCATCACCACCATCACCACCAAGTTCCTTCCATGCTAAGACAAGTTAGAGACAGCACCATGCTGGACCTCCAAGCCCAGCTGAAGGACCTGCAGAGAGAAAACGAGCTTCTTAGGAAAGAACTGGACATTAAAGACAGCAAGTTGGGTTCCTCCATGAACAGCATCAAAACGTTCTGGAGTCCTGAGCTGAAGAAGGAAAGAGTTCTTCGAAAGGAAGAGGCGGCCAGGATGTCTGTGCTGAAGGAGCAGATGAGAGTGTCCCACGAAGAAAATCAGGTATTTGGGTGGGAGATTCTGGGGCGAGGGGGACACAAGATGTTTGCCGGCGGTTTAAGATGAAGAGTATCCGTGGTTTAAATATCACATGTTTTTTTTTTACATAACACCTCGGAATGGTTTAAGAATTCGGAGGACCCAGAGTTTGAAGCTTTCCAATTTTCACACGTTTCCTAGAAAAAGAAAATAGGTAGAAATGATATAAAAAAAATAAGAAAAATAATATAATATTTGTCAGGATATATTTTAAGATTTTATGGTGATTACGCCACATTTATTACTCTGCATCTGAAATACTCTTTACAAATAACTCCATGGAACAGCCTCAATCCTGTTAATTTTATACATCCCAGAGTAAAAAGCCATGATAAATGCCAACTGTCCCTGTTTTGGGTGGGCAGTCCCTCTTTCTTTTAATTGCATAGTTTGAAGGTCATCCTACAGAATCTCTCTTTAGCTGAGCAAATACGTTTAATAACCTCGCACCGGATCTGAGGTTTAAAGGCTCCCGGCTCTTCCTTATCTATACAGACATTGTGGGTGTTTTTGGCCTCAGCACATATTTGCTCGTCCATATCGGATTCTTCAATCTGTTCCTCTACGATGTCTGTAATTATGTTTTCTATTAGAAGTTTAATGATGCTCTGGGAGTCAGAAATAATGAGGAAGGAGAAGGACCAGAAGCTAGCATGTGACACGAGGCAGAGAGCCAGGGAGTGCAATGAGTGTGAGTCAGGGTGATGAGCGTGAGTCAGGGTGATGAGTGTGAGTCGGGTTGATGCGTGTGAGTCGGGTTGATGCGTGTGAGTCGGGTTGATGCGTGTGAGTCAGCGTGATGAGTGCCCTGGTATTGGGCAAATTCACCGAAACTAAAAAACGACCATCCAGTCGCCCGTTTCACCTGCTGTAACGACTCAAACCTTAATCAGTTGTTGGTCTCGTCTTAGATTCAGGAGCCGTATGTCTATCCCATGCATGTTTAACTCCTCACACTGTATTACCCTCTACCACTTCTGCTGGGAGGCTGATCCACTTATCTACTACCATCTCAGTAACGTAAAACTATTGTGCAGATGTTCTGAAACCCTTTGCTCTTGTTCTTAACCTTGCCATTGACAGAAAGCTGTGTTTTTGGTGAGCCCACCTCGTTTCACAGTCCCCCCCCCCAATAACACGCAAAGTCAGCAATAAAACGTCTGCACCTTAAACCCTCTACATTATCTTCTCTTCTTCGGTTTCTCGTCAAAGAGAATTTTTTTGTATATTTGCTAACCAGAAATTCAATGACTTTCGAAGAATTAGTATACAACGATTTTTACACTTATTTTTTAACATTTCTCATAGCTTTAGACTTTGCCAAGAAATCTACAGAACAAACACTGAGGAAGGTCCGGGGCTTCCCCGACCCGCTCTCCTCGCTTCCCCTGACCCGCTCCACGCTCTCCCTGCTCTATGCTCTCCCCGTACTCCCCGCTCTCCCCGCTTTTTTAAACACAAGCAGGATTTGCACGATGTGAACGCGGGAAGGTCAGATATCGCCTGCGGCTAAAACTGGTTTTATAACAAATGAAACAGATCGAGCCCCAGGACGGCCGAGGGGCCGAGAGTTTGCTCCGCGTTCTCTGTCTGATCCACTGAATCCCCCCGGCCAACGCATATTGCAAGAATAAAATAAAGTGGAGCAAATTTATACCCGGGGCTGACATAGAGCAGGCTTAGGTGATCGGGGCCAGCATGGGGCAAATGTGATAGAATCCTCAATATAAGACAAGGACCAGGGCAGGCCGTACAGCTAGAAAGGGGGCAGATTAGACGGGGTCAGGGGCTTTTACCTACCAAATGATTTAGGTTTCTGTGAATTAATTATAAAGATTAGAACAATTTGCGTTCCCCAGGATCCTATCGATTTATTTTTATTCTGCCCCTGAACCGTTGCGTTAGCACGTAATCTGCCCCAAAGCCTGTTCCTTTTGCATCAGAAATCATCTTTTTTATAATTTTTTTCATAAATTCTACATTTTTGTTAGTTTGTAACAAGTTAAAGACAAACATCTGAATTATATTATTTTAATTAGATATTTTTGTTGCATTTTATTATTAGAGTCATTTTCTTAACGTTAAATCCGCTGTTGAAAGGGTTCGAGTGAAACATTGTTACAGCTTTTGTTACTTCGCTGTTTCAGGCAGAGAGGGTTATTTGACCCAAAGATCGAAAATACAGTTCCCTCTAGATTGTAAGCTCCTTTGAGCAGGGCGCTTCTCACCTGTTGTTTCCGTAAGTCGAATAGTCATGAGATATATATATATATCACTCGTTTTCTCCTGTTTGCCCCTTGTACGGCGCTACGGAATATGATGGTGCTATATATAAACAATAAATAATAATTTCCCATATCAGCCGGAAATAGGCAGTCATTACAAACATATTATAGAAATCAAACCTGACATTTTGTGCTTGTGGATTTTTTCTTAAACTATTAACTTTTCCCGTGTGACAGTAAATGCCCCCCAGGGCCGGAGCAGATTCCTTGTTCTTAATTAAAGCCTTTGGGGTCCGCGCTCTGCTCAGCGCATTTTCCCGGCAATAACACGAAGATGCAGGATTTTCTCGTTAATTACTGTAAATACGATAAGGGATAAAGTGCGGTCTGATCCGGGTCTATATGATCCGTACGTATCCTGGACGACAATCAGTGACGTTACGGGGGCTTTTAGGAGCTCCAGAGAATGCAGAGAAGCCATTCGGAATACGGCGTCTATTCGCTAAACTGTGAGTTGGGGGAAATGGAACATTATATCGCACCGGATAAGCCCCCTCTTTATGGGTTTTTAGCGTCGAGGGCCAGGCTGGAGCTCCCCAGTGTAGATTTAAACCAGTGATGGTGACGTTGGGGAGAGGAGAATCCCAAATATCATAAAAAAGAAATCACATATTTAAAAAGAAAAGAGCAGAAAACACAGAAAAGTATTTTTTTATTGTGATCGGAGTAAATGCCTTATTCTTGGATGCGTCAGATTTTTCTCTGCCGGAGGATTTGGAGATTCGTAGTTCTTGGACAGTGAGCTTGGTTGGCGCTCCATGGCGCGGAGCCGTTAGTTCTGCAGCTCAGCCGTCTTCCAGGAGCTCAGCTTGTTTCTTCGTAAAGCCTGTGAGATTAGATGTGTCTCCTGACTTACAGTTTAGTGAATAAACCCCTATACGCGCACGCACTTAGTCCTCTTGCAGCGCAGAGACGCTGACGTTGAAACAGTTTGTATGGATATTATATATACGGCTCTTCCCGAGATCCCAAGAACTTAACTCGTTTTTATAATGTCTTGTGGGGTAAATTAGATGAACCTAGAACGAGTCCATGAGGAGACCCTGATGAGGCCATACAGGTGAAGGACGTTTGGGGCGATGATTCCCGAAATAAAAGACGGCAGATGTAAGGAGACTCGTCCTTTACTGTCCTTTACTGTCCTTCGGTGTTTTGCCTCTTTCCTTATCTGATGGTCTTGTTCATGCGCAGACAGGAGCAGGCGATGAGTGATTATCACCCCGCTAGACGATCTATATGATCTGTACGTTTCCTGGACGACAATCGGTTACATTACGAAGGCTTTCACTACATTGTGAGTTGGGGGACAGGGGGAGTGAAACATTATATCTCACCAGCTAAGCCCCCACTTTATGGGTTTTAGCATCGAGGGCCAGGCTGGAGCGCCCCAGTGTATATTTAAACCAGCGACGGCGACGTTGGGGAGAGGAGAATCCCAAAAATCACATATTTCCACAAAACAATGAACAGAAAACACAGAATAGCGGCTGATATGATGTCACCAAACGTGCCCCGCGGTGACTCAGACACAGTGAGCCGATGCCAGTTTAAAGCGGCGCCACATGGTCCGGCAGATGGCGTTTCACGGCGATTTAAACGTTCGTCTAATGATGTCTCCATCAAAAAGCACGGATACTGCCGCAGGTTTAATCGTCCCGTCTGCTACAGGTGAGAGCGCCACGGGAAGAAAATACAGCGCAAAACTATCAGCGAATGGAACAGGAAAGGGCCTTTCAATTGATGTAATTCTCTAAGTTATTGGAGGTTTGACTAAGTTTTACTTTACTGAGAGGATGGTAGATAAGTGGAACAGCCTCCCAGCAGAAGTGGTAGAGGGTAATACAGTGAGGGGATTGAACATGCATGGGATAGACATACGGCTCCTGAATCTAAGACTGATTAAGGTTTGAGTCTTTACAGCAGGAGAAACGGGCGACTAGACGGGGGCCGGATGGGGCCGATCTGCCGGCGGTGACATTTGTGAAATAAGGAACGTTAGATTGATTTCATGTAAGAGAAAAAAACTATAAAGGCTAAACGTTAATCTGCGTTGGAAGGACCCCCAGCGGCCATTTATGTCGTTTCCATAAAAAACCCTCTAAAAAAATCAATAACTCCCCCCGGATATTTCTCGGCTCGCTTAGATACGTAGAGAAAGAGCAGAAAAGCAGCAGTCGGCTCATCTCGCAGCCCTTTTAGAATCACTTTTTACTTATTAATTATGTAGGACGTCGCTCTGCTTTCTTGAGTTCTTTTACTGTGTCTCCCTGCACTACTTCCACTGGAAGTCTATTCCAGGTATCTACTACCCTTTTTGTAAAGAAGCATCTTCTCACATTTACCCCTCTGCCTTCCTTATATATTTTTTGACCACAGAGGTGTTGTTACCCCATAAGAACCTTAATATCCCCCCCCATGTCTGGACGTGAAGGGGTTACTCGCCGCCTGACACCAATCGTGAGATTAATTTCCTCCCGTTTATAAAAATGTAAATCAGCGCGGGGAGCTTTGAACTTCCAAATCCCTTTAAAGCCCCTTTTTTAGGTTAAACTCTTGAATTTTTGATCGATATTAATGTCTTTTTTTTTAAGTGTCAGAGAGAAATTCGGGTGATTTATGTAGAATTAAAATTTACAAAATTTTTGACTTTTTTAGGATTTGTTTTATCTTGATGTCATTTTCTGCAATAAATATTAATAGTTTTACTGGATGCGTCAATTAATACTAAAAAATGTAAAGAAAGCTGTGACAAACCTAACATTAACCCTTTGCATGCTGCTTTGCGGAGTACCGATGTATAAGGACCCCGCGCACGAGGCCGGTAAAGGATGAATGTAAATGATGAGTTTCCTGTGTGCCCACAGCGCCCCCTGCTGGATATATCGCATTATTACAGAATCCACGCTTCGTATCGCGTTCGGAGACTGCGGACGGCTCCATGCATTCTCATTGCTTACTTTTCATAACTGGGTTTTTTTTCCACCCCTGGCCTCCTAGTACTCATTTCTTAGAACTTCTAAGCGAGGCAGAGTCCCAACCGAATAACCCCCCCCCCCCGAAAAATAATGACCCCAAACATAGGCAGAGGTGCGCAGGAGACTTATTCGCTGTAGCAGGATGTAGAGATCAATGTGTAGGGAAGCCGCACAGATTGCGCCTGTAAACTCGGGGTAAACTCTTCCCTTTAAATGGGTAAAAGTTTGTTACATTGTAATAGTGATAATACGTTTTTAGTGGGGGTATTGGGGTATAAATATTTTTATGTGGGCTCCCCTGCAAAGTGTTTCTAGAGCCGTCGTAACGAATTATCCGGCGTATCGCCTTCTCCCCTGGGGGGGGGATTATACAAAATAGCGATTTCACGGATTGTCTCTATTTTTCGGGGTCGGATTAATCATCAACTGAGACAAAAGTTATGTAGGAGGATCGTGTGGCAGCGAGATAATCGACTCCCATCAACACGAGACAGCGGAAGGGATTCATGTGCGGAATGTAAGATAAAAGTGAAAAAGAGGCTTTCGAGTTTTAGGATTATGTTAATTTTCTCGTTTCCAGTAACTTTTGGAGCGAAAATTAAAGGAACATCCACAGTGAAAAGCTTGCAGTATCTGTCTGTCTGTCCGTCTATCTGTCTGTCTGTCTACCTGTCTATCTATCTATCCATTATCTATCATCTATCTATCTATCTATCTATCTATCTATCTATCTATCTATCTATCCATTATCTATCATCTATCTATCTATCTATCTATCTATCTATCTATCTATCTGTCTATCTATTATCTATCTATCTGTCTGTCTGTCTGTCTGTCTGTCTGTCTGTCTGTCTGTCTATCAGACGGAATAAGAATGTTACTTGCAGCGCCCAATGGGTCACGAGTCTGCTTTTGATGGCCTTTCGATGCCACCAATGGTTTACAGGTGGCCTCCAGATATTTTTGAGTTATAACTCTCATGACTCCAATCCAGGTAATGGGACGTTCAGCAAACTAGCGGAGGAGATCACGCAGCGCCTCGCAGATAACTGTATTGAGCCATTTAGGGGGACCTGGATGTGGGATTTTTGTTGCTTTTGGAATAAGAGGAACGTGTGAGATTTGGAAATCTGACAGTTAAACCTGGTGCCCTGAAAGCACCTGTGAATAGGCAGCTGGGAGAAGGCTGTGCTGGTGGATCGCGCAGGTACGCTTCCGAAATATTAGGAATGTTCTGTCTTCGCTAAGATCTCTCCCGAGCCGGGACTTTGTTCGTTTAGAGCAAATTCTCCAGTTACCAGATTGAAACCAATTTGCCCGGATCGAAAACTTTTTATCCCAACTAAGCTGAAACCTGTTAGTTTTGGAATTAGCGTTAGCGTTGGATCCTCTCCTGGGAGATCTCGGCCTGGAGAGCTTCGCGATCCAGAGAGCGTTCTGCGGAGCGCGACGATAACTGCTAGAGCTGTCTAGATCCTGGTCCTGAGAGCCAGAAACCCAACAAGCTTTCTGGATGACAAATAACTCATTCCGTGGTGATACAAAGTATTATTTACGGACTCTGCCAGGGTTCCGATACCCAAGGACTGGGGATCCAGACCCGGCACGGAACGTCTGAGTGATTTAATGGATGAACCCAGAAGTCAAACATGGATTCTGTCACATTGTTAGAATGCGGTTTCCTTTACATTCCATGAAAGGATCTAGAACCATTGTCCGCAAATCCCGAATGATCCTTTAGTTTCTAAGACGTGAGATAATTGTCCTCCAGAAGGCGACCGTTGGCCGGTTGGCGTCTCTGAAACCCAGTTTGTATAAAATGTTTCCATTTGCTTGGTTTTGTTCCCTCGCTTTGTCATTCCACGTGTCCTCGCGCAGTCACATTGTCTCCGTGTCCGGCGTGTGGCATCGCTTGCGATGCGGCACAAAAAGCTCTTTTGCTCTTCCGCTTCAGTTGTATATTTTTCGCTTGCATTTTACCTGCTTTTGTCTTGATTTTTGCTCCGTTTTTTTGTTTTATTTGCCATGCCGTTCAGCTAATGGATCCCAGGAAAACAAAGGTTTGTCAATTCTTCACAATGTTCCCCCTCCTTACCCCAAACCTATCAATGTTTTATTCTGTCTGCTTGTCACCACCCCAGGGTGAAACCTACAACGTACTCTCACTCTTTTCACTATTATCACTATGTTCACCAGAGTGCCTTATCATCTAAACCCAGTGCCACCAAAGCAGCTAACATGCAGGTACGCAGGTCGCGTCTGACCCCATCGCGGTGCTGAAGAATCTGTGAAAAAAGGGGAGTTTTCTGATTCTCCTTCTCAATACAAAAAGATACAAATGAATGAATAAATACTTAAACATTAAAGAATTCCTTCCCTTTTTCTGTGAATGCCACCATTTCCCTGGCACTAATTTACCGTGGAATTATCAGCATTTAAAAAAAATAAAAAAATATAAAATATAATTGAGTTTTTTTGGATAAATAAATGCAGAGCTCCCTCTGGAAATGTATATATTTTAGTTTTTAATAGATGTATAATAAATGTTTATATTTTAGTTATAATAGATTTCGTCCGGAACGTCGTGTAGATCAGACGGCTGATTATATGTCCCCTGAACGTCTCCGAGGGCCGGAGGGATGATTTTGAAAGTTAGGGTCGCGCGTTTCACGCTCAGACGTTTCAGTGACTCGTTTGACCCTTTGCCGTCGTTTGTTACATGAAGTCACATTTAATGGACTCGCGCAGTCTGCAGCCGTCGCGGCTTTGGAAGTTCTCAGTATATTTTCTTTCCCCAGCGATGCCAGCGAACGCGCCGGTAATTTACGGTAATGGCATACGTGCCGGGCACTTAAAACGGACTCGCGAATGTTCGCCTGGCTTGTAAACTTTCTGTCACTGACATGATCATAAAAATGTTTTGTGCGTGAGTGCGCAGGAATGTTTTTATTGGATCCAACGTGGCTTTACTACGCGGTGAAAGCTGTTAGGGCATGTAGTGCCATAAACCGGCGACGGGCTTTCCTTACCGTACGTGAATCCAAAACACATAAAGTGTGGAGATATAGATTCGGACTTTATCTCTAAGTTGGGTTTCATCTCTTGTAATCAGACCCAACGAAGTACTAAACAGCCTTGCAATGTATAGAATTTTTAATATTTAATAAAAAAAACCCAACTTAAGTCAAAGCCACGCCGAGAAGCCCAATTACATCAAAACTCAGGGAAAAAATTGTTGCTTTACATTTATGAAACTTACAAACTACACGGGCCGTTCGTAGAACCCGGTACTTCAAGATTATGATGGCCCCTACTACTTATTCCTCTCGCTTAACCCTTTGGTGACATAGTGGACGGGAGTATTGTCGCTTGTGCCTGCTTGCCTATGTAGCTCCACTTTTGCACTAATGTTTACATATGATGTCACACACCTTGTTCACAATGATTATTATTAGGATATATAGAATTTACAATCACTTTAAAGCACTCTGCTTCTGACCCAGATTAGTTAGTTTTTTATGTGCACCACCCTTAGATATGACCATTCCACCCACTTCTGCACTTCTTCCTGTTGTATTTTGGGGGTTGGGTGACCTAGAACGTTAATGTGACGATGTTCCTGTGTTCTAGCATCTACAGTTAACCATCCAAGCTCTTCAGGATGAGCTGAGGACTCAGAGGGACCTCAACCATCTCCTGCAGCAGGAAAGCGGGAACAGAGGGGCCGAGCACTTCACCATAGAGCTCACCGAAGAGAACTTCCGAAGGCTTCAGGCGGAACACGACAGACAGGCCAAAGAACTCTTCCTCCTCCGCAAAACCCTAGAAGAAATGGAACTGAGAATCGAGACGCAAAAACAGACACTAAGCGCTAGAGATGAGTCCATAAAGAAGCTCCTGGAAATGTTGCAGAGTAAAGGGTTGCCCTCAAAAGGAATGGAAGAAGACAACGAGAAGACGCGGCGTATGGTGGAGGCAGAGTCCCAGCTGAATCATTTGGAGGTGCTTTTAGACCAAAAGGATAAAGAAAACATTCACCTGAGAGAGGTAATTTTACTGCTTCCTCTAAAGATTGCAATTCTCTGTTTGATGAAATGTATCGGGAATCAGTGGGGGCTTTGTGAAGGACTTTGGACCAAATGCTTCATGGATACCAATGACCTCCACAAACCTTGTCACAACCATCAGCGACCAACTGTCCTACCCTGATAATGTATGGCGGATGTTTTGTAGATGTGTAGGGGGTACCAATTATGGCGCCATATTTTAAACCTAATCAATATATATATATGAATAAATGTTTGATCTTTTCACTGTCACCATTTTTACCTTCTTGAATATAAATGATTTAGTTCCTTGTCTGTGACAGAACACGGTCCCACTCCAGGCTGCCAAAAAAAAGAGA